>NC_056667.1:61139354-61442822 GCF_018350195.1 Panthera tigris
CTGCTTCAGATTCTGTGTCCCCCTCTCTCTCTGTGCCTCCCCTGCTCATGCTCTGTCTCTCTCTCTCAGAAATAAATAAACACCAAAAAAAAAGAAGAAAGAAAGAAAGAAAGAAAGAAAGAAAGAAAGAAAGAAAGGAAAAATAAAGATATTTGCTTCCAGGGCAGCCTCACCTTCCAGCCTTCCAGTTTCACTCACCAATCTGTTTTAAATTCATGGACAGAAGATGATTTAAATTCATGGACAGAAGAATACAAGGCATTTGGTGGAAGGAAAATGAGCCTGAAACACAAGGAGAGATACTGACATTACCATCCTAAATTAATCTAAGTAAACAAAACATCTCAGAGCTTAGAATGAGAAAAGAAGATAAGGAAAAAGATAAGACATGAATGGAGGAGCCAATGTCAAATGCAAGAGTCCTGTAAAGGAGAATTAGGAGAGCTAGCAAATCAATGCTCTGCTTTGGAATCAAGGTCTAGCTGTTTAACACAGTTTTATTCCTATAAATCAACAAAGTAATATGAGAAGACACCCTGAATGCTGACAGATATGTTGCTGACACTTTGGACTCATTTCATGTGGTAGAATGGCCTACTGGGAAACAGTTGCCTGTGGAAGACTAAGGTGGCCTTCCCCTTCTAAACAACTCCACCATCTAGCGAATTCCCATATGTGTGTAGCTGGAATCTTCCTTTTTCTAGTTGTATTAGCTTTCTTGGGCTGCCATAACAAAGTATCACAATTGAGAAGGTCAAAAAAACAGTTGTTTTATTATGGAGCCCAGGAATCCCCAAATTAGGGTGTCAGGAGTGCCATGCTCCCTCCAAATGTGGTACTTTCTCCTACTTTCTGGTGGTTCCTTGTCTCATGACAACATAACTCTAATATTCACATGGTGCTCCCTATCTGCTGTGTCTCTGTGTCTAAATTTCCTTTTTTTTAAAATAAGGATACAGTCATGTTGGATTAGTCCTTCCCTAATGACTTCATTTTAACTTGATCATCTGCAAAGACTCTATTTCCAGATAAGGTCACATTCATGGGTGTTGGAGGTTAAGACTTCAACATCTTTTGGGAGGACACAATTCAACCCATAACACTAGTCTCCAATGTCGTTCATCTTAATACTAATGAACTTTTAATTGTCGAAGACCACGACCTCCTTCCTAGGATTTCCTTTGTGCTACATTTGTGGCAGGATTGAGATGACATCATTCATACCCACAAATAAATCCCCTGTTCATTCTCCTTTAGCAGTGTTTCAGCAATTGCTCATAAACTCTTAGAAAAGTGTCCTTGTCTAATATCAAGAGTTCTAAGGCTTCTAGAAGTCCAGGGATCCCATCATAGTATAGATATAGATAAAATCTCTAGTTAATCCACATTACACAAAGCCAAGTGGAGAGATAAAATTGCAATGGTAATGTTTCTTCAACTGTCTATCTTATTCATCTCCTTTTCATTACCTACCTTCCAGCCTCATTATCTTCTGCCTGGATTATTTTAATAACCTCCTAATGGGCTTCTTGCCTCCAATCTTGTCCCACTCAAACCCATTCTCCACTTTAGACCCAGAATGATCTTTCTAAATCACCCTTTCAATTACATCACTCCTCTCCTCAAAGCCCTATAATGGCTTACAACTGCTGTCAGGATAAGGTCCCAAGTTCTGATGCCTTTCAGGCCCTTATTTAAATGAATTTCAATTCTTTTCTTTTTTTAAATTTGTTATTTTTTTTTTCAAAGAGAGAGACAGAGTATGAATGGGGGAGGGGCAGAGAGAGAGAGAGAGAGAGAGAGAGAGAGAATCTGAAGCAGTCTCCAGGCTCTGAGCTGACACAGGGCTTGAACTCACAAATTGTGAGATCATGACCTGAGCCAAAGTCAGAGGCTTAACTGACTGAACCACCCAGTTGCCCCTGAATTTCAATTCTCTGCATTCACCCTGTTTTCTCTGTCTTCAGGTCATTGCTCTTAATTTTGTTTCTGCCCAAAATACACTTTCCATATTGTCCCTTTATTTCATGTGGTTAACCCAACTGAGCTATTAATTCTTGCATAATACTTTCTTGACTCTCCAAAGGCTAGATTAGGTGCTGCCTTCCACTACCATAAAGTATTGCCACAGCATTCAGTGCTTAATTCTTATTATAGCACTTAACCACTCTATTATATTTACCTGTGTACCCTTCTGTTTTCCCAACTACTCTTTAAATTCCTTGAGGGCCAGCATCATACATTATCTTGTTTGCTGTTCTATTCTTAACACCTAGCAGTGCCCCCTTCACAGAGTAGGTACTTAGCAAGGCTTTTCTGAATGGGTAAATTAGTAAAATAACCAAATCTTTCAAAGGAAGATATTTATTTGGTCACTCCTGATATTTAATTCCTATCAACAGAACTGTCCCCAAGCTCATTTTAGAGAATAAACTTCACTAATCTCAATTCACTGGAATATGGCTCTCAAGTTACCAGATACCAAAAAAGTAACATTTTGTGTAAGGTAAACTCATGTTGGACTCCATCCCAATACCGTTAGCTGCCGATGCCCCCAAAGCACCTCATTACAAGGTGGCCAGTCTTTAAAAGCTTGGACACCAAAGATGCATGACTAAAGTAGATGTCTCCCTCAGAAGGCAAACCTTCCCAGCACAAGAAATACTTCTGTGCTTTGCTTCAGAACACAGAAATGCCTCACATACACAGAAAACACATGAAAGACAACAGGTATTCTGAGATATTAAAAAAAATATATAGAATTGAGGCCTTTGTGCATAAAATAGAGCTCCTTAGTTTTGCAAATCAAGTTTAATTCACACACACACACACACACACACACACACACACAAATACACTATTCATTGGAAAGAAAAGTGTGAACAATAAAAAAAAAATAAAAAGAGGAGAGAAAAATTCTGCACTTTAAAGGATCTTATTACTCTATCTTGTCAAACTAGAATCATGAAACTGCATAGTTTTCCACAACCTTTATGTCACCTTGCAAGAAGAAAATCAAAACAAAACAAAAAGCTAGTACATTTTTTTTTGTAAAATAAAGAAGCACACATATGATAATTTGGCTTATCACAAAATGCAAATTTTGAATGCTTCAGAGAAATACAACATTGTTGTAAGCTAATGGGTTCTTTCTTGTAACTATACATCAGGACACCTATCAAAAACATGTCCAGTCAAGGGTTTGACATAGTTTCAAAGCCAGGCCATTAATCTGGTGACAGCACTCCATTAAAGTAACTCTGCAAATCATTTTATTGGAGGAGTGAAATATTGGAGAGAGAGTAGGACCCCTGTTTACTGTTGTTATTGACTGATTACAACATGATTGCTTGGGGACAAGCCAGTTGTTTGCATCCTGTAGAAAGATAACAAAGATAAAGAAACTCCCATTTGGAGCATTTCAGCTTTTTAAGGGGATACATTTCTCTTATTGACTCTCCACAGTAAATAGAAAGAAATCATGTTTTTCTATTTTAGGTGGGATGGAGAAGGGCAGATTTCATTTAACGTGTAATTAATATATACATTTTGTTCTATGAATAAACTGTATGTAAACTTCAACAGAATTCTGAATGCTTTGCTATCTAATATCCTTACTTTGTACATAACTAAACTTAAATATTTGTTCCTCAAAATATATAGTTTAATTCCAGACATGGAACTGATTCTGAAATCAGGTTTGGCTGCTCACTGCTCAAAAATCAATACTCAAAAGAAAAGTGATGTTGGGAAAGGAAATATTATTTTATTCAGGAAGCTTGCAACCTGGAAAGATGGTAGACAAACATCTCAAAGACCATTTTCCCCTTCCAGGTGAAGTCAGAGAGTTTTAAAGGGGAAGACATGGAAAAAGGGAAGGGGGCTATGTGCAGGAGAAGCAGGTGCCCAGGTGGTTACTCGTATGTGGACATGACCCTGAACAGACTTGCTGGCATCATTGGCAGCTGTTTTCAATGTAGTCAGGCCTTATCTTCCGGGAGACTCTGGTCCTTCACTCCTCAAGGCCATTGGTCTGCAAATCTAAAGGAAAGTAGGACGGTTCTGCTGCAGGCCAAGGGATTTGGTCAGAAAGCAAGGAGTGCATAAGTTTGAACCAAGTGAACCCTTAAGACCAGTTGGAATGCTGCTACACTTCCTCAGATTTTGGTTTTCAGTAGAGATATGACAAAAACAGGTAGAAAAATATCAATCTAACTATATGAACTGAACATCTCTAATAGTTGCATTTACCAACTTTTTAATTTAATCTAAGTTTGACACTAGGAAAACTCATGAGATTTATTTGGGGCCATTCCTCTCAGGTACATACTCAATGCTCCATTATATAAGATAACAAAGATAACTTAAAAATCAGTCCTTCCCTAAACCTCTACTAACACATTTCACAAAGCAAGTATACTTCAAGTATTAATGATCAAGAAAATGGCCAAAAGATGAGTAGCTAAAGAGAAAAACAGAAACAAGGACCCTGGAAATTGTGTTAACTGTATGATTAATTCTCAAAATACTCCTTTATTAGGCAGAGTGGGGAAAAAGGACTGTTCCATGGAAGAAAATGCAGGCCCAGATTTCTCCTGCTGGGTGTAAGTAATATACACATAGATATATAACATATTAAGAGATATAAATAGAGAATAAACACACCAGCTTCATGGGGCAGTGGAATAAAGTATTAGTTCTGTAACTTTAGAAGGAGGCAGAAATTGGTTAAGCATCTTTCGCTCATTTATAAAATATCCCAATACCTATAGATACTATGCTAGGTTCAGGAACAGTGGTCAGTAAGACAGGTACAATAACTGCCTTCGTGAATTTATTAGGAAACACATAGTAAGTACATGACTAAAATTAATCAATCAATTAATTAGTTAATATCTTTAAAAGTCTGTCAGAAAATAAAGGATGATATGAAAACTCAAAACAAGGACCTGACTAAGTCTGAGAGAGAAGTATCCTCTGAGGAGGAAAATTTAAAGGTCACAAGAGAGTAATTCAATTTGACAAACATTTATTGACTATATGCTATTTGTAAGCTAACACATGTGGCATATGCTTTTGTGTGTATAGTATTACACTTTGTGATAGAAAATGTGGTCATACAATGAAGCCATTCACAACTATAATAAGAAGTAGAAAGTGCTGTCACCTAAGAGAAGTACTGATAAGTTTTAGGAATATTAGACAAGAAATTCCTACTGCTTCATTGTCTTATAAGATTAGTTAAAGGAGGAAAGACATTCCATACTCATGGATTGGAAGAACAAATATTGTTAAAATGTCTATACTACCCAAAGTGAAATACAGATTTTCACAGAATTAGAGAAAACAATCCTAAAATTTGTATGGAACCACAAAAGACTCCAAATAGCCAAAGCAATCTTGAAAAAGAAAAACAAAGCTGGAAGAATCACAATTCTAGACTTCAAGTTATAATATAAAGCTGTAGTAATCAAAACAGTATGGTACTGGCACAAAAATAAACACACAGATCAACAGAACAGAATAGGAAACCCAGAAGCAAGCCCACAAGTACATGGTTAATTAATCTTTGACAAAAGAGGAAAGAATATGCAATGGAAAAAAAATAGTCTTTTCAACAAATGGTGTTGGGTAAACTGGACAGTGACATGCAAAAGAATGAAACCAGACTACTTTCTTACACCATACACAAAAATACATCCAAAATAAGTTAAAGACCTAAATATGAGACCTAAAACCATAAAACCATAAAAATCCTAGAAGAGACCAGAGGCAGTAATCTCTCTGACATTAGCGATAGTAACATTTATCCAGATGTCTCCTGAGGTAAGGGAAACAAAACAAACAAACAAGCAAACAAAAAGTAAAGTATTGGGACTACATCAAAATAAAATGCTTCTGCACAGCAAAAGAAACAATCAATAAAATATTTGCAAATAAGATCTTTGCAAATGATATATCAGATAAAGGGTTAGTATACAAAATATATAAAGTGATACAACCCAATACCCCAGAAACAAATAATCCAATTAAAAAATGGGCAGAAGACATAGACAGACATATCTCCAAAGACATACAGACAGCCAACAAGCACATGAAAAGATGCTCAATATCACTCATCATCAGGGAAATACAAACCAAAAGCACAATGAGATATCACCTCACACCTGTCAGAATGGCCTGTCAGAATGGCTAAAATCAACAACACAAGAAACAATAGGTATTTGCAAGGATGTGGAGAAAAAGGAAACTTCATGCACTGTTGGTGTGAATGCAAACTGGTAAAGTCACTGTGGAAAAAACTATGTAGGGTCCTCAAAAAGTTAAAAATAGAGCTATCCTACAATCCGGTAATTGCACTACTGGGTATTTACCCAAAGAATACAAAAGCACTAATTCATGGGGTACATGCATCATGTTCATGCAGCATTGTTTCCAATAGCCAAACTATGGAAGCGGCCCAAGTGTCCATAAATGGATGAATGGATAAAGAAGATATGTACATATATATATATATGTACATACATATATATATACATATGTACATATATATGTACATATATATACATATATATGTATACATATATACACATATATACATATGTATATGTACATATATACATATGTATATATACATATATATATGTATATGTACATATATACATATATGTATATGTACATGCATACACATATATACATATATACATATATACATATATGTATATGTACATATATATACATATATACATATACATACATACATATATATACATATACATACATATATATGTACATATATACATATATATACATATACATATACATATATATATACATATATATATGACATATTGTCATTTGCAAGAATATGGAAGGAACAAGAGGGTATAATGTTGTCATTCAGAGAAAGATAGATACCATATGATTTCACTCACATGTAGAATTTTGGAAAAAAACAGGGGCTCCTGTGTGGCTCAGTCGGTTGAGCACCCGACTCATCTTCAGCTCAGGTCATGATCTCACAGTTCATGAGTTCGAGCCTTGGGTTGGGCTCTGTGCTAACAGCACACAGCCTGCTTGGGATTCTCTCACTGCCTCTCTCTCTCTCTGTTTTCTCAAAATAAATAAATACACATTAAAAAATAAATGAAAGAAATGAATAAAGGAAAAGAGAGAAAGGAAGAGAGAGAGAGAGAGAGAGAGATTGAGACAAACCAAGAAACAGGCTCTTAATTACAGAGAACAAACTGAAGGTTATCAGATGGAAGGTGGGTGGAGACATGGGTCAAATAGGTGATAGGGATTAAAGAGCACACTTATCACAATGAGCACTGAAAAATGCACAAAATCATTGAATCACTATACACCTGAACTAACATAAAACTATGTTAACTATACTGAACATAAAATTAAAAATCTAATAAGAAATAATAACAGACAAAAGATTAATTAAAAGAAATTGAAAATAGACAGCAATCAGATTAACTGAATTACAGTGGTGAAAGGTATACCTCTCACTGACTTCCCATGACCAGGAAAGGACAACTAAGCCTGAGTGAACAGCTTGCATTCTGCATACAATAATGCCTCGCCCTAGGAAAAGTTCTCTCAACACATCTTCTAGGACCAAATCCTATAATAAAATGAGAACAATGGTGCCAAGGGGCCTCCAGAGCTGAGCTTTCCAGTGGGCCATGGTGGTTATAGAGCTGTTAATTTGGGGCTACACAGTTCAAATTCTACTGGTTTCAAAAGCTTCCATTTTATGTCTCCTTATTCAATAGGGCTAAATTAATATTACCCTTATGATCTGAGCTTTTATTTAGGAAAACTATTAGAAACCTGCCACTCCTTTTATTTTCCTTTATATCAGTAGAAATCCCGAGCCCCATATAAATCCAATAGTATTATGTGTATGAATGGTACTTCAATGAATGAGTCAACTGGTAATGAGTATACATGCAGAGCAGTATTGGCATTTAGGCAAGTTAATCTCAGTGAAGTGTTTGCTCCTTTCTTTAAGAAGAAATCTGAGTGGAGGGGAGTAGTTAAGATGGCAGAGAAGTAGGTTCTTCCTTGTCCCTCAAACACAGGTGTATTGAGGTCAGATTACTTACAAAACCCAGGAAATATATCTGTGGAACAGCAGAAAGATGTCCACAGTTGGAGAGAGACAGCTTGGCAGGACTGAGGTGCATGTATGTGAGTTGGGGGAGATAAAAAGGTGGAGCTATGACAGCAAGGGGACCCTTTCTGTGGGGACACAAAAGGGAGAGAAAGAGAAACGTGTTGTAAAAGTGCAGCATCAAGTTAGCACAAGAGGAATACCTCTCTGGGCCATGGACTAGGGAGCGAGAAGTACTGAGTGTCCCAGTTCTTTTTTTGCAAACAGCCTTTGGAACTGAAACTCTGAGGTTTTGGAAGTTTGTGACTTTCTGTGGAGCAGGGCCTTGGCACACACTCCTGGGGAGGAGGGAGCTGGCCCCAGAGTGCATAGAATGTTGTAGCGATCTCTGGGGCACACTGGGAAAGAAAAGTCCCCTTCCTGGAGCACTCTGGGAGGAGGTTTGATTGCCTCCCCAATGACAAAAGACCCTGCGGGTGCCAGCCAAAAGCCTTTCATCAGCAGGTGGAGAGGCTCTACTCCAGAGGAGAGGAGTAGATCTGTACCACGCAGGGTCCTTAAGACTGCAGGTTTTGAATCCCAGCCATGCACCAAGGAGAAGGCATGGGAAAACTGTGGTGCAGGGCAAGCTGACTGCCCTCACTAGTCTATGAGGGCTGCCTGAACAGTGTGGGTTGAGATCCCCACTGGGGAGGAGAGATTGAGGTGATGCCATTATTCCCCCAACACCAACACAGTGGGACTTCAGAGAGCACAGTGGTCACCAGTGGAGGCAGAATATGCTTACACCAAACCCTGCCCCTCTGTGCCTGGAAACTGCTTATTTATTGGAGCAAGATTGACTGACCCAGTGCAGTTGCCCTCTCCTCCAGACCAGCACAGCCACTACCCCCACCCCAGGCACCAACAGACAACTCTTCTTTTTTCTTTTTTTCCTCCTTCTTATTTTTTTCTTTTGGAATCAGGCTCATAGTTTCTGATTCGTTTTTTGTCATTTCTTATTATATATATACAACTCTTATTATATATATTTGATCAGGCTTTTGTAATCTATTATTTTTCCTTCTTTTCTCTTCTGCTTTTTTTTAAATTCTCTTTTTCCCTTTCTTTTTTCCTGGGATCAGCCTTATAGTTTTTGATTCTCTATTTGGTTTTCTTTTTTCCCCTCTTTTTAATTTTTTTTTTTTATTTTTAAGGGGATCGGGGTTTCCTGACCTTTTTTCCCCAGGGTTATTTCAACAAACAAATCAAAACACATTTAGTAAAAGTTCCAAATTCTCTACAGCTGCAAGCAAGGAGGAGCTCTACAGAAGACTGAGCAAGTGGGATAGAGCAGCAAAATGTTAACAGCGGAGTGCAACAGCATACACCAGAAACACTTGCTGAAGTACCAGGCACTGGACCATGTATGACCCCTTGTAGTAAGTATAGCATGACTCTCAGGTACAGGGAACATAACAAGCTTTCAAAACACTCAAAAGACAGAAACTCACCCAGAATGACAAGATGGAGGGATTCTTCAAACAAGAAAGGTCAAGAAAATATTATAGCAAGAGACTTGCTCGAAACAGATATAAACAATATACCTGAACAAGAATTTAGAATAACAGTCATAAGACAAATAGCTGGACTTGATAAAAGCATAGAAGACACCAGAGTAACCCTTGCTGCAACGATCAAAGACCTAAGAACTAATCAGGATGAATTAAAAAAAAAAAAAGCTATAGCTGAGATGCAAAAATAAACTATTTACAGTGACAGTGAGGATTGAAGAAGCAGAGGAGAAAATAGGTGAAATGAAGATAAATTTATGGGAAATAAAGAAGCTGAAAAAAAGAGGGAAAGGAAACTATTAGATCATGAGGGGAGAATTAGAGAACTAAGTGATTCCATGAAATGAAACAATATCTGTATCATAGGAGTCCCAGAATAAGAGTGAGAAATGGGGGCAGAAGGTATATTTGAATTATCCAGCAAGGCTGTCATTCAGAATAGAAGGAGAGATAAGGACTTTCCCAGATAGACAAAAACTAAACGAGTTCATGACCACTAAACCAACCTGGCAAGAAACTCTAAGGGGGACTCTCTGAGTGGAAAGCAGCAAATGCTACAAAGGACCAGAGAACGTCATCAGAAACATGAAATCTACAGATAGCACAATGGCACTAAATTCATATCTTTAAATAATCACTCTGAACATAATAGACTAAATGCCCCAATCAAAAGACATAAGGAATCAGAATGGATAAAAAAATAAGGCCCTTCTATATGCCTCTTACAAGAGACTCATTTTAGATCTCAGGACACCTGCAGACTGAAAGTGAGGGAATGGAGAAGCATTTATCATGTTAATGGAGGTCAAAAGAAAACTGGAGTAGCTATACTTCTGTCAGACAAACTATATTTTAAAATAAAGACTAACAAGAGATAAGGGCATTATATCATAATTAAGAGGTCTATCAAGAAGAGCTAACAGTTATAAATACTTATGCCCCAAACTTTAAGGAACCCAAATACATAAACTAATCACAAACATAAATAACTCACTGATAATACTACCATTATTGTAGGAGACTTTAGTACTCCACGTACAACAATGGACAGATCATCTAAGCAGAAAATCAACAAGGAAACAACAAATCTGAATGACACACTGGACCAGATAGACTTAACACATATATTCAGAACATTTTATCCTAAAGCAGCAGAATACATATTCTTCTTGGATGCACGTGGAACATTTTTCAGAATAGATCACATATTAGGTCACAAATTAGCCCTCAATATGTACAAAAAGATTGAGACCATACCATGCATATTTTCAGATCACAACATTATGAATTGAAATCAATCATAAGAAAAAATTTGGAAAGCTCTCAAATACATGAAGGTTAAAGAACACTCAACTAAAGAATGAATGGGTTAACCAGGAAATTAAAGAAGAAATTTAAAAATACATGGAAGCAAATAAAAATGAAAACGTGACAGCCAAACCCTTTGGGATGCAGCAAAGGCAGTCCTAAGAGGAAAATACATTGCAATTCAGGCCTATCTCAATATTTGTGTATTGTATCCCAAATACACAACTTAACCCTATACCTAAAGGAGCTAGAAAAGGAGCAGCAAATAAAGCCCAAAGCCAGCAGAAGAAGGGAAATAATAAAGCCTCAAGCAGAAATAAATGATACAGAAACAAAAAAAAAAACCCAGTAGAACATATCAATGAAGCTAATAACTGTTTTTTTAAAGAATAAACAAAATTGATAAGACCCTAGCCAGACTTCTCAAAAATAAAAGAGAGAACCCAAATAGATAAAATCACTAAAGAAAGAGGAGAGATCACAACCAACACCACAGAAATACAAACAATGATAAGAAAAATACTATGAAAAATTATATGCCCACAAACTGAACAAACTGGAAGATATGGAAAAATTCCTAGATACTCTCACACTACCAAAACTGAAACAGCAAGCAATAGAAAATTTGAACAGGCCCATAGCCAGCAAAGAAATTGAATTGATTATCAAAAATCTCACAACAAATAAGAGTCTTGGGCCAGATGGCTTCCCAGGGGATTCTACCAGACCTTTAAAGAAGAGTTAATACCTATTCTCCTCAAACTGTTCCAAAAAATAGAAATGGAAGGAAAGCTTCAAACTCATTCTATGAAGCCAGAATTACCTTGATTCCAAAACCAGACAGAGGCTAAAAAGAATTATAGGCCAATATTCCTGATGGACCTGAGTGCAAAAATTTTCAGTAAGATACTAGCGAATCAAATTCAATAGTACATTTAAAGAATTATTCACCATGATCAAATGGGATTTATTCCTGGGCCGCAGGACTGGTTCAATACTTGTAAATTAATCAATGTGATACACCACATTAATAAAAGAAAAGATATGAACCATATGACCTTTTCAATAGATGCAGAAAAAGCCTTTGAAAAAATACAGCATGCTTTCTTGATAAAAAGTCTCAAGAAAGTAGCTATAGAAGGAACGTTCCTTAACATCATAAAAGCCATATATGAAAGGCCCACAGCTAATATCATCCTCAGTGGGGAAAAATGGAGAATTTCCCCCTAAGATCAGAAACATGACAGGGATGTCCACTTTTGCCACTATTGTTGAACATAGTACTGGAAGTTCTAGTCTCAGCAATCAGACAACAACAACAACAAAAATAAGAAAGAAGGCATCCAAATTGGCAATAAACAAGTCAAACATTCACTCTTTGCAGATGACATGATACTGTATGTAGAAAACCCAAAAGACCATCAAAAAACTGCTAAAGCTGATACATGAATTCAGCAAAGTTGCACAGCATAAAATCAACCTACAGAAATCTGTTGCATTTCTATACACTAATAATAAAGCAGCAAAAAGAGAGATCAAGGAGTTGTTCCCATTTACAACGGTACCAAAAACTATAAGATACATGGGAATAAACCTAACCAAAGAGGCAAAAGAACTGTATGCTGAAAACTACAGAAAGCTTATGAAAGAAATTGAAGAAGATACAAAGAAATGGAAAAACATTCCATGCTCATGGATTAGAAGAACAAACATCATTAAAATGTGGATATTAACCAAAGCAATATACATACTCAATGCAATACCCATCAAAATACCAGCAGCATTCTTCACGGAGCTAGAACAAACAATCCTAAAATTTGTATGGAACCTAAAAAGGCCCCAAATTAGGCAAAGCAATCTTGAAAAAGAAAATCAAAGCTGGAGGCATCACAATTCTTGACTTTAAGCTGTATTACAAAGCTATAATCATCAAGACAGTATGGTATTGGCACAAAATCAGACACATATACAAATGGAATAGAATAGAGAACCCAGAAATGGACCCACAAATATATGGCCACCTAATCTTTGACAAAACAGGAAAGAGTATCTAAAGGAAAAAAGACAGTCTCTTCAGCAAATGGACAGAGACATGTAGGGGAATGAACCTGGACCACTTTCTTATACCACACACCAAAATAAACTCAAAATGCATGAAAGACCTAAATGTGAGACAGGAAACAATCAAAATCTTACAGGATAAAACAGGCAGCAACCTCTTTGACCTTGGCCACAGCAACTTTTTACTAGACATGTCTCCAGCATGGAAATACAAGCAAAAATAAACTATTGGCACCTCATGAAGATAAAAAGTTTCTGCATAGGGAAGGAAACAATCAACAAAAGTAAAAGGCAACCAATGGAATGGGAGATGATATTTGCAAATGATATATCAGATAAAGGGTGAGTATCCAAAATCTGTAAAGAATTTACCCAACTCAATCCCCAAAAAGCAAATAATCCAGTGAAGAAATGGGCAAAAGACATGAACAGACATTTTTCCAAAGAAGACATCCAGATGGCTGACATAGGAAAAGATGCTAAACATCGCTTATCATGAGAAAAATACAAATAAAAACCACAATGAAATACCACCTCACACCTGTCACAATGGCTAAAATGAACAACTCAGGCAACAACAAATGTTGGTGAGGATGCAGAGAAAGGAGAACACTTTTGCACTGCTGGTGGAAATGCAAACTGGTGCAGTCTCTCTGGAAAACAGTATGGATGTTCCTCAAAAATTAGAAATTAAGCTACACTATGATGCAGTAATTGCACTACTAGGTATTTACCCAAATGACACAAAAATGCTGATTTGAGGGGGTGCATGCACCCCAATGTTTATAGCAGCACTATCAACAATAGTCAATTTATGGAAAGAGTCCAAATACTCATTGCCTGATGAATGGCTAGAAAAGAGGTAGTGTGTGTGTGTGTGTGTGTGTGTGTGTGTGTGTCTGTGAATGTTTAATGGAATATTACTCGGTGATGAAAAAGAATGAAATTTTGCCATTTGCAACAACATGGATGGAACTAGAGTGTATTATACTAAGCAAAATAAGTTATAGAAAGACAAATATAATTATTTAACTCATATGTGGAACTTAAGAAATAAAAGAGATGAACATAGGGGAAGGGAAGGAGACTCTCAAATACAGAGAATAAACTGAGGGTTGCTGGTGGGGTATTGGGTGGTGGGATGGACTAAATGGGTGATGGTCGTTAAGGAGGGCACTTTTCAACATGAGCACTGGGTTTTACTCCTGAAGCTATGACAACACTGTATGTTAACTAAATTGAAATGGAAGGAAGGAAGGAAGGAAGGAAGGAAGGAAGGAAGGAAGGAAGGAAGAAATCTGAGTGCCTTCCTAGGTAGATGATGATGAAGATCCACTGCCCTACTCTTACAATAACAAGCTCCCATTAATTAAATGCTTACTGTGTAGCAGACTCAGAGTAAATCGTTTAATAGTAAATGATTGAGTTTCCCAGTAAATCTATGAAGAATGCTATAATCATCTTACCGATGAGGATGAGGATGTTAGTTCACTTATTATCATTCAAAATATATTTTATACTGGCACATTTTCCAACTCTGGGAAGACACATCAGAGAGTTTTTTGTAAGGTACTGGAGGTTAGACCCAGGATTTGAACTCATAATCTTATCTATGATTCCATTATTCGCTCATTGTTAATAGTGGTTAATCTTCAAAACTTTCATGAAATTTCACTTTTAATTAAACTCTGACTTGCAAGTTCAGAGATAAGAGGAGAAAAGAGTTCTCTTCAGGCGAAATATGTTTGTTGGTATCCAAATCACATTTCTTACACCTACAGAGAATCCTACCTGCAGCCACGGGCCCCTGTCCCCTGCTGTGCAGAGAATGTGCCATGCAAGTTACGGTCTATATGTGCACTTTTATTTTAATTTTAAAAGGATTTTTAAAGTGGCTAAATACTAAAAATCAAGTTAAAAACATGTTTTAGGTTTTTTTTTTCTTTTAACCAATTCATCTGACTCAGTAGACATTTATTAATATTCTTATATCTCCTCTTTGCTGATTTCCTGGAAAGTAATTTCATTTTCTTTTTTTTTTTTATTTATTTACTTGCATCCAATATGGATAGTCCCACTCCCTAAATAGTTACATTAAATCTGTAAGAGTTACTCCTCTACTGATTCAATGATAACATGCCAGGGTTAAATAAGTTCACTATGACTTAAGGTACCAGAAACGTACAAAGTAGAAATGAACAAGGTAGAATCATTGGTATAAATCTTTCACTTCATTAAGGAACAAAAAGATATAACATATATGATGCAGCAGAGTCCACGAATGACTAATCTGATTTTTAGTTGCTCTTGTGATTGATAGCTGCAGAATCCCACCTTTCTTTTCTGTATTTTTGCACAATGTTCAAACAAATCAATTCTTTATTTATAGAATTTTTTTTCACAACTTTAAAACTGAGAGAAAAAACTAAATGTATATGCCACTGTGCTGTTGGTTTACCATTTTAAATACATGTTTTTCATTTGGAAATACTCAGCATTATGGGCTAAAACCTCTGTGGATATTTGGCCAATGATGCCAAAAGTCCAAGACAAATGAAACCTCTCTGTGTGATCCAGTTTTGCATACAATGGAGAGAAAAAAATTTATAGGAAAACAGATCATTAAGTCTTGTATATTACTTGTAACAATAAGATTTGTGATTTTTTTTAACTATACAAAAGATGCACTACTGTGTTTTTCTGAAAATGAAAAGTTCCATAGACACTTTTATAACTTCAAGTAGGACAATGTCATCTGAAAAAAAAATGTTCTTATGATAATTTCTAGCCTAGCCATTTAGCTAAGGTTGAAAGTGAACAATACAAGTTATTTTTATGTTTATTGAAGTGCTGCCTTTTCACACATGAATTGATACAATTTACTTCATATTGCTTACCTGTTTTAGCTATTTATCATAGTTGGTCAATTCATTTCAAACACAGAAAGTGCTTTTCTCTCTCTGCTCATTTACAGTCTGGGAAACTTATAGATGGTATGAGACACAAGCTGATACAGTTGCTGCTGTTAACAACATCGGTCAATTGTCAACTGTGTGCACAGTATCAGATTGCATTAGGTACCCTGGAAACCTGTAAGAAGATGGATATTGTTTCTGCCCTCAATGAAAGTGCAATCTAATGAAAATCATATAACACACTTTTGGAAGCTTAAGATACACTAGAGAAACACATTACAAATATTTCAAGAGCTATAGGCTCAATTGTTAGGTTGATACATAGAAAAATGTCTCTATTTCTTTTGTTCAAAAAAACGTTCATTGGGATTCCATTCCTAATAACCAATAACATTAAGGACAACAGATCATGAAAGACAAAGATGGCTGGCAATGAAAGACTCAATCATCTATAATGATAACATGGTAGTGCAACTTTACAGAAAGCTTAATAAGCCCTGGAACTTTACACACATTGTCTCACTTAATCCTCATGATAACCCTACCCACAGAATTGTCCCCATATTCCACATGAAGTAACCACGGCTTAAAGAAAATAAGTAATTTATTCAGCGCATATAGCTAATAATGGCAGAACTGAACTTGAAAACAAAATGTTCTAACTCCAAATCCAAACTTTATTTCCACACCCAGTCTCTCAGGCCTCTTCACAAGTCAGTCTAATTCTCTGGATTATTTCTCCTTGCTACATTGCCTAAATCTACTCTCTGACTTCAGCCGATTATTATCTCCTTCTTCTTCCTGCTAGTCTTTCCCCCCTGTGCTAAACTGTGTGTTATCAATAACCACCACTTCCACCAGATACTGCAGCTTCTACCTTCTGCATGGGCACCAGCCCTGGGCACCTGTGCTTCTGGCTGGAGCACTCAGGGACTCGTCCAATCCTCCAGCTCTGCATTTCTGGCCTTCTCTTCCTCGCTCCTCCTAAACTCCCTTTACTCACCAAATACATTTTGAAGCTGAGACTGATACAATCCCCAATCTATAAAACTCCTCTTTCTCACCTTTATTTGTATAGTTGCCATCAATTTTCAAGGGACAATTCAAGAGAAAGGGAAGGAGCATTAATTGAGCAGCTTCTGTGCCTGTGAACTAGCATTAACCAAGACAACCTCTGCCGGGTCTTTTGCATATTACCTGGTTTTATTTCCAGGAAATCTTTTAAGTTTATTTATTTTGAGAGAGAGAAAGAGAGAGTGTGTGTGCACACAAGTGGGGGGAGAAGCAGAGAGAGAGGGAGAGAGAGAATCCCAAGCATGTTCCCCACTGTCAGCGCAGAGCCCATCATGGGGTTCCAACCCAAGAACCGCGAGATTATGACCTGAGCCAAAATCAAAAGTCGGACACTTGACTGAGCCACCCAGGTGCCCCTGTTTCCAGTAAATATTTAAAACTTAGGTAATTGCTCACTCTCCTGGGTGTTTACGGTATTTATTGATTCGATTTAACCAATGTTTGTCTAGTGCTCATTTTATATCAGGCACTGTGTGGGCTGCTGATTAGAAAATAATGAGAGGAAGGGTGACTGGGTGGCTTAGGCCGTTGAGCGTCCCGACTTTGGCTCAGGTCATGATCTCAGGGCTCACAGGTCGAGCCCCACAATGGGTTCACTTCTGTCAGCGCAGAGCCCACTTCAGATTCTCTGTCCTTCTCTCTCTCTACCCCTCCCCTGCTCATGCTCTTTTCTCAATAATAAATAAAAACATTTTTTAAATTTTTGAAAAAAAAGAAATGATGAGAGGAAAGGTCTCTAACCTCATGAGCTTCACAGCTGTGAGAAGAAAGTCAACAGGCAAATATATCACTGTGTAATAAGGAATAATGACAGTTATGTATAGGGCCATTAGCACATATGTGAGGGACACCACACTCAGAAGGGAATAGGAAGGGTAGAATGAGAGACAAAATTTTCCAAGAAAGTTATATGTAGGCGGTCTCTAAATTAGGAATATGGTAAGCCAAAGCATGTAGGTGGTGGGGCAGAACACTCCAGGCTAAGTGACACCATCTTCAGAATGGCTGTGTGTATGGGCTGGGGCGCCTGGGTGCCTCAGTCAGTTAAGCTCAGGTCATGATCTCATGGTTTGTCGGTTCGAGCCCCATGTCAGGCTTTATGCTGACAGCTCAGAGCCTGGAACCTGCTTCGGATTCTGTGTCCACCTCTTTCTGTTCCTCCCCCACTTGCAGTCTCTCTCTCTGTCTCTCAAAGAAAAAAAAAAAGAAAAAAGAAAGAAAACTCTTACAAATGGCTATGTGTGATTGGAACACAGAGTGGTAAAGCCCAGATGGAAACACGGTGGGAGGCAGAAGGAGAAAGGAAGTTTTAAGGGGCTCTTTGTGCCATGCAAAGTGCTTAGATTTTAATCTCAAGGCAGCAGGGAGGCATTAAGAATTTATTTTTTAGCTAAGCAGGTCTGGATTTATATTTAGAAAGAGGTATGGAGACAGAAAAGCTGAGAGAGGGTTTTAAGCAGATACATTGCAGTATATCCAGGGAAAAGATGACAAGGGTTTGAACTAGTGATAGCAAAAAGTACTTTGACTTAAGAGATAGATTTTAAATATTTTAAATGGAAAGAGTTCATTCATTTTTAGATGAAGGGAAAGGGGGACTGTGGAGTAGTGGGATCCAGACTGATGCCTTGGTGTCTGCCTTGAACAGAAAGAATCAGGAAGAGTAGCCTTGGTGGGATGGAGAAGGGTGCAGCAGGTTATAGCTTGAGGTGCCTACCAACCTTCCAAATAGGGATACCCAGTATACATATGGGTATGAATCAGTTGGGAGGGATCACATGTTCTCTAGTATTGTATTTACCATTTCATGGGCACCTTTTACCTGACCAAGATTTTTATTAATAATTATTTCTTTTTAAAATTTTAATTCCACTATAGCTAATATACAGTGTTATATTAGTTTCAGGTGTATAATATAGGGATTCAACAGCTCCATTCATCACCGGTGCTCATCACAAGTGCCCTCCTTAATCCTTATCAACTATTTCACACATCGCCCCATGCACTTCCCCCCCATACCAACTTTTTGTTTTGTTTTGTTTTGTTTTAATCCCTTGAGCAAAGAAGGTATTGTCTTACAATTCTTTGTGTTCATCACAGGCCAAGCACAATATATTTTGTATAAGTGGGAGCTCTGCAAAGATTTGTTTCTTGACAAATGGATTGACTGATTGCTATGGGTTGAGTCTCAAACATATTAAGTGAGGTTGGATAAAGTTTGCCCCGGAAGGCTTTTATAGAGGTTTTATGTGGGAAGGTTAGAAGAGCAGCAGCATAGCACATTTATGTAAACCTTCTACTCTAAGTATTTATGTGTACCCTAAATACTTGGTATCCTGGAAACTATTACTTATATATTTTTGAGACTAAAGATTCTGCTGCACTCCATTTTAGCCCCAGTTAATTTCATGGTATATGGTAGGTATTCAACAAATACTTGTTGAATAAATGTACAAATTACAATCACCAAGTCACAGTTTATGTATCACAATCACTAGGTTATAGTTTATGTAAACAGTTATGTGCACAGTTTATATACTACAATTGTAAATTTTGAAAGCCCATATTTAATAACAGTTACGTTAAATAATAGATGGAGTTTATGTAATTTTTACCATCCAATAATCACAAAGTATCTTTGTTTGCTATCTTTGTGATATATTTGTAGTTGGAGTCTGTCCCTTTATATCTGAGCAATTCTGCCTCCATCTGCTAGTGATACCAGATGGAGGAGAGGCAGGGAGACCAAGAGATTAATGAAGCAACTCATCAAGTTGTGCGAAAGGCAAAAATATATAAGAAAATCAAATCTGTTGAAATGCCCTTTCCAAAGAGTGATAGTCGCATATTGTATAAGTTTAAAGTTTCTGGAGAAAAAAAAAATAGAGGAAACTTCTGGAAGATAAAATTGCTAATGACTTATAAAGATGTCCATTTTGAAAAAACACAGGGTATCATCTTCTCCCCAGTGTATATGTTACAACCTGGTAGCAAAGGACATTAACTCTTTCTGACCATAAGGGTGAAATTAACTACACTGGGGAGTGCAGAGTCCATTAGTGAAAATGGTTCCCCAAGGCTCTTAGTTGGTGATGGACGCAGACACCATGAAATAAGGGTGCAAGCTAGTTTAAAAAAAAAAAGTCAGTACTTCCAAGCAGGGATATTACTTGTAATTTATACGAGGAAGGAAAAGGCAAAATCAGGTGAATTCTGCTGGATCTTTCAATTCTTTGGAAAGCAGTAGTAAAAATGGGATGTGGGGGATCCCATACACAATATTTTAGGGTAGTACCATACCTCAGCCAGTGGGAAGCAAAAAGGAAAATGTCCCTCAAAGAATGCTCTAATGCAATAAGCTATATAATACAACTCACCATACAAAATATATTCCAGAAGAAATTAATTCATTTAAGATGGCAGTAACTTAAAAAATTCCATGACAAAGAAATGATATTGGTATTATTACAAATAAAAAATATGGAATGAGAAAATATGTTTAAGTAACAACCATAAGAAATGAATAAATCTGCATATCAGCCCAAACAAATGTCATTAAGAAAGTAATCATGGAAACATATTTATTAGAATCAGCGGACTCTCTAAAGAAAATTCCTATGTGCTTGGCTCCTTCTAAGGCAAATGCCATGTAGACGTGTAACTGGCAGTCAAATTCTCCCTGGGCCTAACTTTACTTTTCTTTACATTAAATTTCTCAAGATCAATTTCTTGTTTTTGTTAAAAATATACCAATCCTAGTAAGAATTCTGAGTTCAAATTCTTTATTGAGCCTGGCTGAGTGGGCAGAATATAAGATTTTTGATATGCAAATAATTTTATTCAGTAACAGTCACAATCAGGTCAGACCTGAAAAGAGATATTGGGGGGGGGGGGAAGCACAGAGTTAAAGTATGGTATTAGGGCTTTCTTGCTGGATATTTTAGGAACACATTCTTGCTTTTTTGCTTCTTATAGGAATTGGAGTCATTATGAATGATCTGTATTCAGATCACTATGTATCAGTCATCATGCTTATTAATAAATATATGTAGCTTAGATCTTAAGTTTCCATATCTGTGTAAAGATTAGAAAGGAAGTCTTCTTGTGGATGATTGGGCAAAGAGACTGTCCACATATTACCCATATTATAGGTAAGTATGGCTGTGCATGTACTCAAAACTTTTTATCTACTCCCCAGAATTTCCCAAAGCCCTTGTGTTAGGCATGTCCATGTGAAAGTTCTGGAAAAAAAGGCTGCAAGCAGATGTGGCATATATCGTTTTGGAGCCAACGCATTTAAGTGCTGTTGGACTACCTTCTTTCCACCATGCTCTCTTTCTTGCTATAACAGACTTGGAGGCCATGTGTAACAGATGCTGAAGCTATAAAATGGTGGCACCTTCCTCAGTCCCACTGGACATGTAGTTTCAGTGAGAAATGAACTAAATTGGGATAAGCTGCTGAGATTCAAGCATCTGTTACTGTAGCTTGACAATTTCTGGATGTTAACCAGAGATTATCCTGAAATGATAGAGGAGGTGTTGATATGAAATATAGAGGTTATTAAATATCAGTTCAAACATTTCTTGACTTCTAGAAACCATGCATATCAATTCTGAAGTATTACTGCATATTATACAAATTTAACATTCAGTTCCTACCTGGTTGGTGACCACCTCTATTCATGAGAAGATAAATGAAGGTTCTTTAGCTCCAATAGTGACATTTTCTCATGAATTCTTTCCATTTTCTTCAAGAGACTTCTAGTTTTCCAGGCTGCAGAAAAATCTAGAGTGAAGATAATGAGGATTAAGGTCAGTACCCCTTGTTTTTATAAGCCCTGAGGTGACTAACTTCGTATCTGTAATTTCAGATAGTTTTTCTAAAAAATGACTCTCCCAAGTTGAATAAACCTCAAGTCTCACAAAAATCTGAATCCAGTCCTACGAAGTCTTTCATATTACAACCTCTTAACCTCGCACTATCCATTAGTTTTTTTTGTTTGTTTGTTTTGTTTTTAACCACTTATTTATCACACTCTCCAAAAGTAAACTAGATAAAAAGTCCTTCTTTTGTCAAGGCCTGGGAAATAATGTGTATTTTTCTCCTTTAGCCAAATTAAACTCAAGAGACGTCTCTTGTGGTTGAGTGTCTGAGCCACTGCTTTTCTTATCTGTAGCCATTTTTAGTAGCTCTTATTTACACATACAGACTGGCACCTTTGTATTTACGTACACACGGAAACACATGCACACACCCATAGACTTATGAGTATACACAGGAAGTACATTTTATGATGTGTTGTGGTTTTTTCCAAGTACTAAGATGATTTTGTAACACAGAACTTTATTACATCTCAATATCAGGTGAATGAGGCCAATAGCTACAGATTTTCTGACACACAAGTCAGCCATTTTCATGAGGTCCAGCTCATCTCACAGGCATGTTGTAATCTGAGGGAAATTAGCTAACCACTTAAAAAAACCTGTTCTGATGGGGTTTTTTGGAGTTCCAAGTCCCTGACCCTTCAAATAGAAGGAAACCAATGTCTGTATGATAACAGTGGCTTTCCTCTTTTCCAATGTACTTTACTTTGTGAATCATGAGGGTTGTATCATGACAGTGGCTGACACTTTCATAGGGAGACTGAGCTGCAATGTGTATTCTGGCTAGCAGAAGAGAAGCAGGAGGGGAGAGAAGAGGCCAGGAAAAGTATAGTTGATAATTATGCATGCAGGTAGTATGTTAGGAAATCTTTCCAAAGCTATGATAAAGTACTTCATTCTTTATTTAAACTCTCATAATCACTCTTCTTCTTTATCTAAAGAACCACATTTTTAGAAGAAGCAAAATTCTAAAAAAAAAAAGTCAGCTTTCAAGTTTGTTTTTTATCCCCTCTAAATGTGGGAAAGAAGGGAGAGTAGGAGGTTTGAAATTACTATAAATGGGGCTTTTAACCTAAAAGTTGATTCCTCAGCAGAACAGTTGAGATAGTTAATTCAAAGCATAAAGCAGAAGATTGTTTTCTTCTTGAAATTTTAGTGGTACTGAATGCCTGTATCTCAACTTTATCAGTCTGTTAAATATATTTATTAATATGTTCCCCTACACAGGTCAGAAAATTTTATAAGAACAAGTATCTTGAGAGGTAATCCTTTGTTCCTGAAACTATTTGAAGGAATAAATAGTATACTCAGAAAATTAAAAATATCCTTCTTTCTTGACTTTTTTTAGCACCAGGGATACAGAAATTAATAAAATACAGGGAATCTGCAAACAGATGGAACAGAATGTAATCAATCTGCTGTAATGCTATGTAGTAAGTATTATAATGGAGCCATGCACAGAAGCAATGTGAAAACTCTTACAGAGCATGCTCCTTTGACTCTAGAAGGCCTTTCAGAAATTCTGCTGGCAGAAAAGGCGATTAGGGCACACCAGGCGGAGGAATTTGAGAATTGTGAGTCGTCTGATATCTGGAAAATTGGAATTGGGAGTTTTGAAGGCAGGAGAGAGCTGGAAAGGTAGGAACTGGCAAAATGATTAAGGATTTTTTTTTCCTATTAAGTGAAAAGGATTTTGACTATCCTATAGGAATGGGAACCCAACTAAAGAGTAGATTTGCATTTTAGATTTACAGCTAGGAACAGAAAGACAGTGACACACATTTCTGACCCCAAGAATTTTATAAACTAACTGAGGAAAATAAACAAGTAGACAGATGATCAGAATATAAGGTAAGATGAATGTAATAGGGCTGTACACAAAAACTACCATGACTGACGTTTAATTTGTGCCTTTTGATTACCAGCCTCTGAGGCATCCTCTTCCAATTTCCCCCAAAAGTTAAAACATGACAACACTGAAAATGAATAATATTAATCATTTAACATAAATATAAATTAATATAATAATCTAGCATGTCTTATGGCTCTGGCACTGTTCTGGGTGATTAAGACAAAAAGTCTATTGTGTCAATTTCAGAAACAATCATTTACATTTGAAAATTAAGGTCTATTGAAATTAACTAAGTGTATAAGAATTCTTATTCTTCTTACATGCAACTGAGAACATTGCTAGTGAGAGCACTAAAAGATACTCGCTGTAAGGATATTAGGTAACTTAAGAATCAACAGGAAAAACTGGGAATCAGCTCAGTAAATGAGTAGAAACCAAAGGAGGCTAGGTAGCAAGAGTCCAGGCTGAGCAATGCCTCAGAAATTATCTTTTGGATTGCTAACACTGAAAATTTTCTGCTGCCACTATTGGACTCTTAATGCCACTGTGAATGACTTATTTGTCTCTGGTGCATCACTCTTACAGAATTAAAAGTACTAGCATGAGCATCAAATGGCTGACTATGTGCCAGAAACTGGGGTGAAACTTATTTGATTCCTCTAAATTTTGTGTTGGGACATGAGTCCATATCTCAAAGCATGACTTGGCCAAAGGTTATTTCCCCAAGAAAGGTCATTCAAATGATTTAGAGACAAAAGCAAACATAAGAACCTGACAAATGTCCATCTACATCCTTCTTCTGATATCAACACTTCTTATTCCCACCAAAAGTGGCTCAATTCTAACATAAGTATTCTTTATAGCAACCAGAAAAAGTATACATACAAATTTCTAAAGGAAATAATTCCAAGTCTCATTAGTTACTACATCCTACTGGGAGCTCAGGATTACTGTACAGTGTGCATTACTCTGTATTTCTATTATGATATTACATTAATATTTTATATATAAGGACTAGGGGAAATGGAGAGGAAGGAAAGACATATTAATGAAACCATGCAAATATATTTGTGACACAACAATGAAAACAATATGGGTAGAGGTTATGATCTTTATTTTTGCATGCATAGTTGACTCTCGAACAATGTGGGAGTTAGAAGGACAGACCCCCTACAAAGTAAAAAATCCCTGTATAACTTTTGACTCCCCCACAACTTAACTTCTAATAGCCTAGCACTGACCAGAAGCCTTACTGATAATATATATAGTTGCTAACATAAACAGTTGATTAATACATATTTTGTATGTAATATATACTGTGTTCTTATGATTAAGTAAGCTAGAGAAAAGAAAATGTTAAGAAAATCATAAGTGAGAATTCATTTGCAGTACTGTGCTATAAAAAATCTGTGTATAAATGGACCCACACAGTTGTAAACCATGTTGTTCAAAGGTCAACTGTATTTATAAGGCTATAGTTAGAATGTATGACTGCTTCCTATACCACCTATAAGTGTACCCTATGTCTTCAGGTAACACATCACTAAAACAGATAAGATAAACTTTAGGATAAAACTGGTCACAAGAGGGTCGTCTGGGTGGCTCAGTTGGTTAAGTGTCTGACTTCAGCTTAGGTCACAATCTCATGGTTTGTGAGTTTGAGCCCTGTGTTGGGCTCTGCACTGACAAGGCACTATCCTCAAAAAATAAAAAAAATGACCACATAATCCAAAAATTCCACTTCTAGGTATTTATAATCAATCAATCAATCCATCATTATATCCAAGAAATATCCACACCACCATTTCCCTTGAGGCATTACTCACAATAGCCAATAACATGGAAATAACCTGAATGTGTAAGACATAGTTGATACATAGTTGATACCTCTTTCTCAGCATCAACATTTCAGAAGAAGCTATTAGTTTCTTACGGCAACAGTACCAGAAGTTTTTACCGAATTTTTCCTCTGTGTGCCCCCTTTTTGTTTCATGCTGCCGAGATTTCTCCCATGCGTTAAGCTGGGAATCTCCAAACTTCCTTTGGTTAATAAGTCTCCATCAAGAGGAAACAGAGCATCGGAGAATATGAATAGAGTTCCAGTCATCTCTGGAACATCTCCATATACTTCTATGTGTAGAGCTAAAGTTAATGAAAGACTACTGCAACACTTTACAAGCAGGAAGTTGTGTCTCTTAGGAATGAATGTTTGGGTAAACCTACCAGGTGAAATGTCCATATTTTCATTCTCAATGTTCGTTTCCTCACTATCCAGGAAAGCCAACAACACATATGCTGGTATTTTGTGATGACAGTACTCTTACTTTGGGTAGCAAGCTTTTTATTGACTAAATCACTATTAACTGATAGCCTGGCATAATTGGTTGGGTTACAAAGCCTTTAACATCATTGAATTTTCCTTTGGATAATACAAGGAACAAAACAGGTCTTTTTTTTTTTTTTTTTCCAAAACAGGTGTTTTTGATCACAGTACAAGCAGTGATTCAGGAACCCATGATGCTCTTTTCATCTTGTGGCTCAGCCATTTTTAGCATATGTTTTCCAAGGTGGCCAAAGAAGAGAAAGATCATAGGACAGTGCATGGTACACACCTGAAGAGTTGGCAATCACTTTTACTCAGATTTCATTGGTCAAAATTCAGTCCTGTGCTCCAATTAACTGTGCAAGGGAGGCTGGGAAATATAGACTGTGTCCTAGAGAAACAGGAAATAGGTTTGGTGAAAAGCCAGACAGTCTCTGACACAGAGACCTTCTGCAAATAGAATTTATAGGGTTTCATATTTCATAAGATGTACTGGGGTAAGAGAAAGCAATAAAAAATATCTTCTAAACTTTTAATATGGAAAACCATTTAGATGGTAATGAATCTATGGACGTTTGGGAATATAGAAAAAGAAACAAGATTGAGGAGGGAGGAAATAGTAAATAAAAACACAGTGAATTCCACTTTAGTGTATGATTTAAAAAAATATTTTAGGTCTTCCAAGCCTAGCATGCTTTTGGAAATATAGGAGGCATATTGTATACTTAAAGATATAACTTAGAGATACATATTTTTTATTCTTCAAAACAGTTAGTGGCAATAAAGGTCATTAGATTGACCTGGGACAGAGCTTAAATAGAAAAAGAGATAAAAAAACAAAACAAAACAAAACATTGTGTGTAATATAATATCTGCCTTAGTACAAAGTAATAGAAACACAGAGATGAGTATAAAAAGTTTTTTCTTCAAGAAGTTCACAGATGGATAGATAGAAATGATCAAGGATATTATTGAGTGATAAAGGTTATAAAATATAAATATGAAATGGGAAAATAAAGGAAGGTCAACATTCAACAAATTTTACTGATTGAATGTATAAATTATATTCAAATATATCATGCAAAAAAATTCTACTATTTCTTAATGGCATTTGTCTCTCCTCAACTCTTACATAAAAAGGTGACAAATCCTCCTGTAATTACACAGAAAAGACTTCTGTCTCCATTACTACACATTTACCTTTATTAAGTGCATACTATGTGTAAGGCATCGTGTTGCGTTATGTCTTTTCTTCTCATTTAAGTCTCATAATAATACTATATGACATGGATTGTTCTTTTCATTAAATCCCCCAAAGATATGTATTGTTTCCAAATACAGAATGGAAAACTGGGGTAGCAGAGAGATTATCTAACTTGTCATGGGAACCTATATCTGTCATGCTTTTTGCCACCTCACAGTATCTACCTTTGTTCTTTTTGAAGAATAATTAGAAATATCAATATGACTTACTCATTAGTTATCTGCAAATTAACAGGAAAAGTGAGAGCTGGTGCCATGGAATTAAATAGACAGGTATTATTTTACCAAAATTAGGAAAATAGTATAAGCATTTTTTGGCAGTCCAGCATAGCACAAGTGAATAACTGCTGCTGTAAAATACTTAATATTTGCAAATTTACCATAGACTAATAAAATAAGAGAATTTTAAAAATAAACACTTAAAAATTTGCATATATAACTGATGAGTATTAAAGAGATATTTAAATTTTTTTTAACGTTTATTCATTTTTGAGAGAGAGAGAGACAGAGCATGAATGGGGGAAGGTCAGAGAGAGAGGGAGACACAGAATCTGAAACAGGCTGTAGGCTCTGAGCTGTCAGCACAGAGCCCGACGCGGGTCTCTCGAACTCAGGGACCACGAGATCATGACCTGAGCCGAAGTCGGACGCCCAACTGACTGAGCTACCCAGGCGCCCCGAGTTTTAGAGATATTTAAATGGCATTAGCTACATTGTATTAAGTGAGAATGTCAAAATAAATCTGAGGTATTTATTTTTGTAGAAAAATGAAAAACTATTGAAAATTAACTTAAATTTTACAAAAGATTTTATATCTTTTTATATCTCTATTTTTTCTAATTTTATACCATGAATATACATTAGGCTTAAAATTAATATATATATACTAGTTCTGTATACTTTATAAACACAATTATATA
Organism: Panthera tigris; assembly: GCF_018350195.1. Lineage (NCBI taxonomy): Eukaryota > Metazoa > Chordata > Mammalia > Carnivora > Felidae > Panthera > Panthera tigris. Next base: position 61,167,635 of record NC_056667.1, read on the forward strand.
ACTATGTGTCTTTTGTCTCTGTCTCTCCTTTCTTCTCTCAAATATATGCAAAAGGCAAATACATCAAAAGTAAATGTACATGGGGCTCCTGGGTGGCTCAGTCGGTTAAGTGGCCGACTTCAGCTCAGGTCATGATCTCGTGGTCCGTGAGTTCAAGCCCCGCGTTGGGCTCTGTGCTGCCAGCTCAGAGCCTGGAGCCTGCTTCGGATTCTGTGTCTCCCTCTCTCTCTGACCCTCCCCCGTTCATGCTCTGTCTCTCTCTGTCTCAAAAATAAATAAATGTTAAAAAAAAATTAAAAAAAAAAGTAAATGTACAAAAATCTTACAATCTCTAAGAAAACCAAAAAGAATGTTTAATTTCCCTTTTATATTTTATATTTTTTTAATTCTTATAAGAATGCGAATCACTGATATAATGGTGAAACTTTTATTTTGAAGTAAAAAATTCAGATACTGTTTTAACGAAATAAACAAGATATAATTAAATATGTGAAAGTAGGTAATGAAACTAATGAAAGTACACAGTGTCTTAATAAAAGTCAGCAGCTGGGGCAGAAATTACTATGCCAGAGAAACTGAAAATAGCTTTAGGATTTCTATCCTTGGGATATGAAACAATATAAGTAATGCCTTTGCACTATTTCCTGCAATTAATGAAATAAGTTTTAATTGTTCCTTGGACATCTGGATATATAAGGCACCTTTGGGGGTGTCAAGTTAACTTGATTTAAATTAAATTATGATCAAGAAGACAAATGCTTTATTCTTTATATTTTTAGAACATTTATATACAAATACATCTTGTTACATACAGTATTTCTTCTTTAATAGTATTATTTCAAAGTCCTTTAACTAAATATAATAGCCATAATTCAAAGTGACCACGGATGTGACATGGCATTGGTTCATTTTGTTATTCCATTGGGAACTTTAAAGACTAAATTCTTTCTCACAAGCGCAACTTTTGTTTTAGCATCTTGAAATCTTTCACATGCTTTTTGAAAGATAATCATATCGATAACAAATTTTTCTTCACAGTGTTTTTTATATGTTTCTTGAGCCCTAAGAGGAAAAAAAGTAATAGAATGAGATATTTTTAAATGACTAAAAGTATAACATTTATTCGAGGTGTTAATATAAAAGTAGATGCCTTTAAAAAAGACATATACAAATGGGAAAAAATTAGAACTCCACTTATTTCATAAAATTTTATTGTATCAATAATATCCATAATTTATTCAATAATATGCATATCAGGCTAATATTTCTAAGATTTCTCTTGGCTGTAACATAATTCCCATAAGCCCTGATACAGATTCCCAAAAAAGCATCGAAATCAGACTATGCTCTGATTTGCAAAAGTTTTACTGAAGGCTCACTAAATCCAAGCTTCTTCTAGGACTCCATTATGGACTGAATTGTGTCCCCATTTCCAACCCCCAAATTCATGTTGAAGTCCTAAACTCTAGTACCTTACAATGTTTCTGTATTTGGAGATAGGGTCTTTAGAGGTAATTCAGTTTAAATGATATCATTCAGATGGTATTCCACTTTTCAGGCAGAAAGTAAAAGGGAAGAACATTTTGTTCACATATATTTGTTTAGATAGCATGGACAGCTAAAATAAAGGCAAAGATGAGAGCATAGCTTGGCATGCTCTGAGAAGTGACAACACTCTAATTTCTGGGTCATGAAGTTCTGGGAAAGAGAACAGTGGAACAGATAAGCCTGGAGAAACAGACTTAGAGCAAGCAGATCATGGAACCCTTCATTTGTATTCAGATATACTCAGAAATCTGGACTTGAGGAGAAGAAAGGCAAAAGTCTACAAAGTCTGCCTTATTGACTATGTGATTTTTGCACAAGTTATTTAAGTTCTCTTTGCCTCAATTTCTTCATTTTTAAAAAGGGGATATCCAATTCATGGGGGTTAGTAAAAGACTAAATGAGTTAATACATATAAAATCCTTAGAACAGTGTGTGACATTTAAGCATTCCTTTTTGTAAAAATTTTTAATGTTTGTTTATTTATTTATTTATTTTTAATTTTTTAAAATGTTTATTTATTTTTGAGAGAGAGAGACAGAGTGTGAGCAGGGGAAGGGCAGATAGAAAGGAAGACACAGAATCTGAAGCAGCCTCCAGGCTCTGAGCTGTCAGCACAAGACTAACGTGGGGGCTCAAACTCACAAACTGCAAGATCATGATCTGAGCTGAATTGAAGTTGGACGCTTAACTGACTGAGCCATCTAGGCACCCCGATGTTTATTTATTTTTGGAGACAGACAGAGCACGAGCAGGGAAGGGGCAGACATAGGGAGACATAGAATCTGAAGCAAGATTCAGGCTCTGAGCTGTCAGCACAAGGCCCTATGCGGGGCTAGAACTCATAGACTGTGAGATCATGACCTGCCAAAGTCAGATTCTTAACCGACTGAGCCACCCAGGTGCACTGATACTTAATAACTCTTTTTATTGGATGGATATTAGTGGTATTCGTCAGCATAGGAAACACAGGAAGAACAGCCAGATGAAGAGAAAGATTGGAATTCTCTTTTGGTAACGTTATGTTTAAGGAGCGTGGCTATCGATGTGGTAATGACCAAGAGCGAGAAGGAATGGCTTATGGTTTAAGAGAAAGGTAGTAAAACTATCCTGCTTGGGATTGGGATCCAGATCTGCAGCTTATTGATTGTGTGATTTGGGGCAAATTATTTTAACTCTATCTGAATCATTTTCTTCATCTTTAAAAAGGGACAGACTAACTCATACGGTTTAGTAAGAAGTAAATGAGCAAATACATTTAAAATCCTTAGAGGAATGCCTGACATTTAATACTCCATGAAAATAGCTATAACTATTTTGAGTTTGGATCTCTGGAGAGTAGCTATGTCTGGACAAGTAGCAGAGTAGAAGTCATGGCAAAAGAGACCTTGCAAATGTAATTAATAGTAGTAGTTAAGTATAATAAATGTATCAAATAGATAACAGTTATAAACTATGGACAAAATGTAACAAAACAAAACAAAACAAAAACTATTAAAAAGCACTGAAGAGTAAGAGAAACATAATGACCTATTATATTTATATATACCAGGATCAAACAATTGGAAAGCAAAACTAAGAAAGAATTCTATTTACAATAGCATCAAAAAAATAAAAACAAACAAACAAACACTTAGATGTAAGTTTAACAAAAGATATACAAGATGGGGGGGCACCTGGGTGGCTCAGTGGGTTAAGCATCTGACTTCGGCTCAGGTCGTGATCTAATGGTTCCTGAGTTCAGGGCCCCGCCTCTGGCTCTGAGAGGACAGCTTAGAGCCCAGAGCCTGCTTCGGATTCTATGTCTCCCTCTCTCTCTGCCCCTCCCCCTGCTCACGCACTCTCTCTCTCTCAAAAATAAATAACCCTAAAAAGATTTTTTAAAAAGATATATAAGGCTTATGCCTGAAAATAATAAAATATTGCTGAAAAAAGTAAAAATGATCTAAATTAATGTTAAGTTCTACCATTTCAAGGACTGGGAGACAATATTATCATGATGTCAATTCTCCCCAAATTTATCTATAGATTCAATGCAATCCCAATTAATATGTCAAGAGTCTTTTGCGTAGAAATTAACATTTAAATTTGTCTTAAATATATAGAAGATTAAATTTAGATTAAAATTTATTTTAAATGTATTAAATTTAGGTATTTTGAATTTATTAAAATTTGAATTATATGGCAATGCAAAGGTCCTAGACTAACCAAGGCAAACTTGGGGAAGGAACAACAAAGAGTTTGGATTTTTCTACTGCTGTATAACATATTACCATAAATGTATTGGCTGACAACAACCACCATTTTATTATCTCATGGTTTTCATGGATCAAAAGTCCAGGCACAGCATGGATCATCATCTGGGTTTTCTGCTTCGGTTCTCACAAGGCTGAAATCAAGGTGTCAGCCAGGGCTGTGGTTCTGATCAGATTGTGAGGTCCTCTTTCCAAAATTGTTGGTTGTTGTCAGAATTCATTTCCTTCTCACTTTTCGACATAACCCCCTCCAGCTTCAAGTCAGCAATATCATATCAAATCCTTCTACTCTGAATCTCTCTTTCTTTTCTGTCCCTGCATGTGAAGTCTCATGTGATGCACTGGACCCACCTGCATAATACAGGATAATTTCTCTATTTAAAGGTTGATGAATTAGTACTCTTAATTACATATGCAAAGTTCTTGTTGCCATGTATGTACTTTTGTGAGTAAAAGGAAAAATAGTAAGCAACTGAAGGAGCAGCTCAAGTTGGAGGCCATATAATTAATATTAGCGTAAATCTACAAATTAGTAATCTCTTTCAGCCATTTTAACTGGAATGCGAGAAGTAAAGATAGTTGGATTATTCCAAGGTGGCAGTTGGGGTGGTTAACAATGTGGAGGCAATGAAAGGACTTCAGAGAAACTGAATGAAATGGAGAAAAGAATAACTGATATGAACTCTGGATGGTACACCAAAAATGAAAAGAAGTCTATAAGGAAGTTTATTTGAGGGCTGAGTGTCACAATATATTTGAATAAGTGTGTAGTGAAAGTAACAGAAGAAAAGAATTGAAAAGACAGAATTACCCACAAACAAGTATACAAGAACTTAAAATTTAAGAGGTCGGGCAGTTCCAAGTGACAAGGAGGCTTTTACATGTCTATGGAAATGAGTTTACAGGTTGTTGAAATCCAAAAATGTTTGTTGGGCAACTGGGAGGTTTGTTCTTATGAATCTGGAAGTTCACTGTGATTATAGCTGAAGTTGGATGGAGAAAAGCCTTACAAACCAGAATATAAACACACAGTGAATGAAGAGAGTAGTCCAGGAGGTAAACTGATGACCAAACGAAGGACAAGGAGAAGATGATGCAATTAGATAGTACCTTATGTGCCAGGTCGTCCATGCTAATTGATACTCTACTGGACCCTGTTGTTCTGTCCTGAACAGTATCGTCACTTTTTCAGAGTGTGAACAAGAATATTTTAGAAAGCTCATGACCAGCTTTTACCTGATATATAATAAATTCTTTCATTTCAATGTCTCTTTTTTATTCACTCTTAAATACCCTTGGGGGCATTTTATCAACTTTCTAAACTAGAGCTGTATGGTTTCCCTTTCTTTTTTCATTCATCCTCATTCCACAGCAGGATCAGAAACTGCATTCTCAGTAATGACTTCACCAGTTATTGAGATTCATCAAAATGCTTTTAGGTCAAGTGGTTTGATACACTAGTGAAGAATCAACCAAGAGAAAAAGAGCCAAAAAACCGCTTAAGTCTCTAGAAAGATTTTACTTTTTTGACTAACAGCTCTTTTCTGCATGTTGATACAAAATCTTCACTTGGAAACATTTATAATAAAACTCAGTAATGCCTTTTAGGACATATTACCTACATAACCAGAACATTGCCTTATTCCTGTATGTTTTCAAGGATAAGGATAATATCTTTGCAGCACCTTACAAGAGAAGATAATTCAGTTAAGATACATTAGAAAGCTCATTTGACTCTATATCCTCTACAAATTAATGATGGCCAGACATTCAATTTACTCTGATAAAACTAAGCTGATTGAATTTCTCTAACATTGATTTGTACTAGGTTTCTATTTTGACATACTAGTTTTCATTCTCTTTCCAAAATATATTTTTTATTAAATTATAAAAATTTCCAAAAATCATACACACACACACACACACACACACACACACACACACACACAGAGTATACATTAAGGAAAATGTTTTTAAATTTTGGAAGAGAAAAATATGAAATATTTTTCATACCTAAAAAGGTATGTAAAGAACCTCAGTAATAGTTCAAAAATTGCTTATAACTACGAAAAGGCTAGTTATGCTCCTATCTAGTACAAACTATTTTTAAATTTTATTTATTTATTTAGAGAGAGGGAAAAAGAGAGGGGAGAGAGAGAGAGAGAGAGAACACGAGCGGGTGAGGGTCAAAGAGAGAAGGAGAGGGAAAGAATCTCAGACTGTCTACCAGCACAGAGCTCAAAGCAGGGCTCCAAATCATGAACTGTGAGGTCATGACCTGAGCTGAAATCAAGAGTCTGATGCTTAACTTGCTAAGCCACCCAGACACCCCATAGTTTTTAATTATGGCAGTTAAAAACGTAAATGATTTATTTATTCTATAACTGGAAGTTGTACCTTTCAATCCCTTTCACCTATTTCACCCCTCCCCCAACCGACTTCCCTCTGGCAACACAGAGATGAAAAATACAGCATCAGGAATACAGTCAATACTATTGCAATAATGTTATATGGTGACAGAAGGTAACTACATTTAAGGTGGTGAGCAATGAGTAATTTATAGAATTGTCAAATCATTATGCTGTATACCTGAAACTAATATGGCTTTGCATGTAAACTATACTTCAATAGTATTTTTTTAAATGTAGATGAAATAAGCAGCTATATGGATCTCTAAGTATTTCTAGACAAGCCTTAAACATATGTATTTACATTGTTAGGACAGTTAAAATGTCACCAGGATAAAACTGTGACTGATAAGCTTCAATCTAATATCAGATGAAATTGTGTGAAAGACTTTGAAAGAGTAAAAAAACAAAAATTACTGGGAATCCTGTCTGGTGCGCCCTTCAGAGTTATCTGTACCTTTCAATCTCTTTGATCTATTTTACAACTTTATAAGTTGAATAAAACTATGAGTAATACAGATGATTCTTGTCTATAAAGTATAAGTGAATTTTGTCCAATGGAGTTATAATTGATTATTGCCAGTGGATAATGACTAAATTTATTTTGGCATTCCTGATTGCCTTTACATATACACGCTCTTAGAACTGTCATTTGAACTGGTTATAACATCTTACTGGTTCTTTAATTAGTTAAATAAAATCTTTGATGTGTTTATTTTATATTTGAGTAACAGTTTTACATTCTAAAAAAATATCCTTTGTAAAGAAGATGTGGTATATATACAATGGAATATTATTCATCCATAAAAAGAAGGAAATCTTGCTATTTGCAACAACATGGATGGACTTGAGGACACTATACTAAGTAAAATAAGTCAGAAAGACAAATATTACATGATCTCACCTATATGTGGAATCTAAACAAGCAAACAAACAGAGCTCACAGATGTAGAGAACACATTGGTGCTTGCCAGAGGTAGGGGATGGGGAGTGGGTAAAACGTAAGGGGGTCAAAAGGTACAAACTTCTAGTTATAAAATAAGTAAGTTATATTATGTAATGTACAGCATGGTGACTATAGTTAATAATACTTGTATTGCATAGTTAAAAGTTGCTGAAAAATTAATCTTAAAAGTTCTCATCACAAGAAAAACAATTGTAATTATGTGTGGTGACAGATGTTAACTAGATTTAGTGTGATTATTTTGCAATATATACAACTATTAAAACATGGTGTACACCTGAAACTAATAGAATGATATATGCTAATTATACCTCAACAAAAAGATCCTTTGAAAATTAATAAAGCTTAAATTTACTAAATATAAGCTTAATATATTTTGAATCAATACTAATTTTCAGAGCCTTTGCACAAAATCATCATGAAACAATTTTAAAAAATTTTTGCATTTGTTTGAGACTTCTTTGTCCAAAATGTATTCTGAGAATAAGTGTTCTAAGGCATTTCTTAAAAAGCAGGGTCTGTGGTAAAACGCATGTTTAAAATGCAATTTTTTTTTTCCTGGTAGTATTCCTAATGGTCTTTGACATGTGACTATCCACTGAGCTTTACAGGCCATTTCTAATCCAATTTAATGTTTCTTAAGCAACTGTACTTTCAACTACTCTCCTTCATAAACTCTGCTGTAAGTAGAACAGTATTCACTACATCCTTCCTCTCCCCCCACATTTCCTATTCTGAGCTCTCCAATTTTGCTCATCCATTCTGCCAATAATAATTTCCTCTCAGCTTTCTTCTTTTCCAAATTCAAATTCACAGTTGTAATTTTCCTACTTCTATGTTTTGTAATGATTCAAATATACGCTTATATTTGCCATTGAACTGTGGGTTCTTAGAGGATCAAGAATATGTTATTAATTTTTGTATGAGTGTAGGGAAGAACTGAAATGAATTAACACTTTGATGTTTAGTTATGCCCTCTCTTTGAAGGTATCTTAGATTACTCTCATCTATTTATTACCTACCATTTAACTGGAAATTTTAATTTTGTCCTTTGATAGTTTTTATATTATTGTTTGTATTATTATTTAACTCTGGCAGTCTTATTGCCTGATGACTTATCTCCCACCTAGATGTTCAGTTTCTTGGGGCCAAATAATCTTTATGTCCCCACATCACCTGACATCTTCAACAGCTGAAAGTGAATTACCATGTGAATAATTCTAACTGAAGGTAAGTATTCCTCAGTAGAAATGCCAATGATCACAGAGAGAAAGAAAAAAATGTGTACGAAAAATTTATTATCATGAAATAAGAACTTGTTCTTAGATATGTATTTTAATAGCTAGTGAAGCTATTCTCAAAACTTGGTCAATTATATTTTTCGTATATATTTAATAATTCTGGCTACATATCTTCACTATACAAGCATTTTGAAAAAATATGCATTATTTCTCATTGCAATGGCTTAAGTATTAATAAGTGTACTTAATACTTAAGCTATTGGTGTAAGTATGGTAAAATTTGCCATGCCCCACAGGCTCTAGTATATGACTTAAATGGACTTACATACAACCATTACTAATTTAAAAACTGGGTTTCAAAATTTTTTTTACCTATTTTCTTCAGTAAATAATTATGCAATAATTTGGAAGCTAAGCATTGTACTAGATACTGAAATGGAAAGATAGACCAAATTATCTTATAAAGGACTTTACAAGCTAACCTGATATAGGCTGTCTTGGGATAACTGCTATAACTGAGATTTAAATAAAGTGTTATGAAAGAACTGCCAAATGAAAAGGATTAATTCAGACTGTAAGAGCAGTTGGGGAAGGGTTAAAAGTGAAGATACTATTTCAGTTGGTTACTAAAGGATGAATAATAAAAGGATGAATTTTGTCAGTGGTTGTACAGTTCATACACTGCATGATGGGAACAAATAGGGGTGAAACACAGCCACACTCAGCAAGAATCAGCCACTAGTGATGTTGTCTCCCTGGAGAAACAATAACAAGTATCTTATCCTCACCAATCTGAGCACTCCAAAGCATTCTAATTTGCATAATAACATAGAGGCTTGTGTTGCATAATGATATGTAGATAGCACTAACATTGTGGGCTGGTAGTACCCTTTCAGAGTGCATATTTGAAGAAAAAGGGGATAGTATTAGTAAGGTCACTGGAATAAGAAACTCCAAATCTGAGTAGGGAGTAGAGAATAATTTAATCTATCAGGAGCAAATCCAGAGTGCTTTTAGGGGAAGAGAGAGGAAGCTATGGCAGAAAATTTAGTGAGATGAGTCTGGATAAACTGGAACAAAGCATGATGTCTGAAATGCCACTTAGATTAGATTTTATACTGTGGACAATTGCAAGGTGTCAATATACACAAGTAGGAAGTAACATGATCAGAACTAATTTTTTTTAAATATGAAATGTATTGTCAAATTGGTTTCCATACAACACCCAGTGCTCATCCCAACAGATGCCCTCCTCAATACCCATCACCCGCCCTCCCCTCCCTCCCACCCCCCATCAACTCTCAGTTTTTTCTCAGTTTTTAAAAAGAAAAAGAAAAAAAGGGAAAAAGAAAAAATAATAAAAAAGGCTAGAGAGGGAGGGAGCCAAAACAAAAACAAAAGATCAGAACTAAATTTTAAAGACAGTTGAGGCTTGTAGGCTGGAGAACCGCTATGGGTTGAGGAAAGGAAGTCTGGAGAATGGAGATGGAACTTTCACCTGGAAGGATAAAAGGTGAATTCTTAGAGTGATTATGAGAGTGTGCATTAGAATGGGAAAAGAGGGATCTAAAAGGATCAGTTTGAGACTCCCTTTAGCAGAAAAATGATTAAGGAAACATACTGGATATTGGTGATGAGACAGACTGAGTTGTAAAAGACACTGAGATTTCTAGCACTGTCAAGAGGCTAATGACGATGCCATTTATGATAAGAAAAACCATTGAGAAGCAGGTTTTATCAGATAAGGGTGGAGGTGGGATGAGATACAGTCGTTTTATTGTCTCATCTTTGTTGTAGTTTCTATTTTTTCAAAGAGAATATATCATGTTGTAAACAAAGTACTGTTTATTAGATCTCAGCACTTAGTATGCAATATTCACATGTAATGGACTTAAAAGTTTCTATAATATCAAGACTGTACTTACCTAATTTCTTTCATTTGTTTAAGTAAATTCTTTTGATATTTTTCCATTTCTAGTCTTTGCTGAACAATCAGACTTTTCTCTTGTAAGACAGCCTGATTCTTCCTCAATCTGTCCATTTTAATCATTCCTTTGCATAAAAGAGTACGCTCATTACTTATGTTTTGAATTAATAAACGGTCTTCAGCCTTTTGTTTTTTTTCTTTCAGAAACTGAGCTCTCCTCTCTTTAACTTTTTCAAGGTAATTGAATCTGTCCTGCCAAAGTTGTTGTAAACCATTCCGAATTGTCTCATTATCTTTTGCAATTAGTTTTTGTGCAGCATTTTTTTTCTTATTTAAGTTTTCTTGAACAGCTAAGCTAACTCTTTCCTGGGCAACTTGTGCCAGAGTTACAGCTGTTATTTTTTTTTTATGGCTTTCCTGCTTCTTTTGCTCTGAATAACATTTATCAATATCACAAAGTGTTCGGAGTTTTATACCAGTTCTGTGTGTTGTAAAAAACTCTTTTCTTACATTACCCTTCAACAGCATGTCCTTTTTTGTAATTTCTGGTTTTTGATGAGTGGTAGAAAATGGCTGGACATATGTAGGAAAATAATCTTGCTCCTTTTCTTTCAATAATGCAGCATACTTGAGTGAACCTGAAGTATGTATGGGTAGTTTGAACACTGATATCCTAAAGCTGGCATCCAATTCTTCACCTTCAGTTTCATCTTCAGATTCCTTCGGACCTACACCACAGGGAAGACAAATATAATACATTATGTAAGTGCTAAGCACAGTTTATTTTCTGTCCCTATTATTTTGAAAGCTACATTAATAAAGTTGACAAGAACCTGTCATTGGCTTTATTAAGAAACATTTTTCCCTACTGATGTTCTTTATAAACTTGTGTTTTAATAGTGATTTTGGAGAGGGAAATCACTATTGAAACCATTTAACATAAAAATGCACTGATTCCTATATTTCCTACATTATCTCTCACAATTACTTAACTTGCAATAACTCAATAGCAGTATCTTATCTTACATTTAGTACTTCACCATGCATATTATTTTTAGATATATTTATTATCTCATATTGCAAAGGAATTTGTAATACATTTTACCATATTTGTCTTAATTCTGGTGGGAACTAATAGCTGCCATTAACATTGCTTTTTCTTATATTTGACACATGAATCCCTCAGCCTCCTTTGCTATTATGTGTGGTGATGAGACTAAGTCCTCTACAGTGAAATGTGGGCAGAAGTGCTATGTGTCATTTCCAGCTCAAGGCTATTAAGAAACAAATATATCTTTTCTATATTTTCTTTCTTTTTCTGACTCACTGTACAGAGATAAGAATAAGTCCCTAGAAGATGGTGAATCCACAAGGTGGAAAGTCCCTGGCTCCCAGGATCACTGCTTGAAAAACTACTCACTGGCCAGGATTAGTCAAACTTGGACTCATATAAACTAGAAATAAATGGCAATTATGTTTGAGTCAATATATATTTCTGGGTCTATTTGTTATTATAGCCAACCTAACTAATATAATAGCTTGAATCACATTATTGTTCACATATTTATTTTCTGACAAACCTATTTATGAATTCAGTATCAGATGGCAAATACAGGTTAGAAAAAAGTTATGCTTATTAGTCTTAGAAAAAAGATGTTTTCCATATTTGACTAACTTCCTCTATTAAAATTACATCTCTACTAACTATAGTCTACAAAGATTTTAGTTTTTCTAATAGAAAATTCTCTTAAAGTCTTTATATGTCAAATGCAAATCTGACGGTGGAGGTTTTACGGAAGTTGAGGTGATCATAAAGAAGGTAGGACCTGTGGTCTAGGCAGGCAGTAGGGAAGAAGCAAATAGGCATGATTTTCATTAGAGGCCATAAGAATGTCAACATCAGAAAAGGAAGCAGAGGCGAAAATGAAGTAGAAAATCAAGTCTAGCAAATAAAAAAGGTAATTCACCAGAATACAAAGTCATCCAGGGGAGCCTGGGTGGCTCAGTCAGTTGAGACTCTGACTTTGGCTCAGGTCATGATCTCACGGTTTGTGAGTTCGAGCCCCAAGTTGGGCTCTATGCTGACAGTTCAGAGCCTGGAGCCTGCTTAGAATTCTGTGTCTCCCTCTCTCTCTGCCCCTCCCCCACTCATGCTCGCTCTCTCTCTCTCTCTCTCTCTCTCTCTCAAAAATTCATAAATATTTCAAAAAAATTTTTTTAATTAAAAGAAAAAAAGTTTGGGTCCAAAGCAAGGCACTAGATACAAAGGGACAAAATCCAGAATTTCAGTTGTAAAGTAAATAGGGTATGGTCTGGGCAACTACCTAGAAAAAGTACTCTCTTGTGTTATTTCATTTTATGTATAAATCCTGGCATGAGAAAGCTGGCCAAGAATAAAAGACCAGGGATAGAAAATACAAACTAATAAATTAAAGTTCTGGTTATTAATTTCAATTCATATGGGGGATTGGGATTTTTCCCCCCATACCATCAAAATACGTTCCAACACCAACTGGGTGTCCTGAAATTCAACTCAAATATGACAACATCTACCTGGAGACAGGATCATATCCCACAGGTTAAAGGTTCAGTCCAGAAGAATCCCTATCATCTTCAGATGCCAATGAGCCCAGGTTATCACCCGTGCTTCTGACCAGCTGGCTATAGATTGGAGGTTCCACGAACCTCCTCTGGGTTCAATTTGCTAGAGTGGCTCAAAGAATTCAGAGAAACATTTTACTTACTATATTATTGGTTTATGGTAAAAGGATGTAACAACTCACCAGCAGCCAAACAGAAGAGATACATCGGGGAAGGTATGGGAAAAGGGCACAAAGCTTCCATGCTCCTTCTCCAAGCACATCACTGTACAAATCTCCACGTGTTCACCAACATGGAAGCTCTCAGAACCCAGTCCTTTGGGGTTTTTATGAAGGCTTCATTACATAGGCATGGTTGATTCAATCATTGGCCATTGAGGATTTAATTCGATCTCCCTCCCCTCTCCTCTTTCCAGAGGTTGAGGGTTGGGATTAAAATTTCCAAACCTCTAACCATGTGGTTGGTTCTCCTAACAACCAGCCTCATCCGTGGGTGTGATCTAAAAATCACCTCACTAAGTAAGTTCAGCTTCTTTAATTATAGTTTTGTAGGTGAAAAGATCAACTTGACTAAGATGAATAAATATGTTGGTACTACCTACTATGAGCTAGAATCTTCAAAAAATGAAGACAGCGATGGCTCAAGAAACCTTATAGTATAGTAGTGGAGGCAACTAAGTAAAGCAGATTTCTTCAAAATATTGTGGCAAATGTTAAGATAAAAGTATGTATACACAGGAGGTGTTGAAAACATAGAAGAAAGACACTTCACCCTATCTGGGTTAGGGTAGGCAGTTGTCAGCAAAACTGCTCTGGAGAAGGTAACAGCTGGGTTAGTTTTAAGAAGAGTATTTGTTTTACACTTGTAATACTATAAGGCCCACCTTTTGCGTATATGGGAAAATTCAATTAATTTGCAAAGGTGTGGGCAAGATAATAGGAAACAAGGCATTCCCAGGGGATGGGAGGAGAGTCACAAAGATGCAGAAGTGAAAAAAAGAAAAAATATGTGAAATTTTGTTTTATAAAATATAAAGTCAGAAGCTATCATAAGCAGTTAGTTGCTACAGATGTCTAGCAAACAGGTAGGTAAATGAGCTGAATCTAAATGATGTAAGAGAGGGCATATCTGGAGACAAATATTTGGAGCCAATAACACAGAGATTTTTAGGTAAAACTATAAGCATAGTCAAGAGATAAAAGAGAAGTAAGGATGAAACATTGGGTAAAATTAATTTATTTTATTTTTTAGTTTTTAAATGTTTATTTATTTTTGAGGTGGTGGGGGTAGTGATCAGGGAGGGGAAGAGAGAGGGACACAGAGGATCTGAAGCTGGTAGGGAGAGGATTGATGTGGGGCTCAAGCTCACGAACTGTGAGATCATGACCTGAGCAGAAGTCTTAGGCTTAACCGTAGTCTGTGCCACCCAGGCACTCCAGGGAAAATCAGCTTAATATGTACATACAGGTAAGCCAAAAAAAAAAAAAAATCTGTGGCTATAGTTTCTTCACATGTGAGCTTCTAAAGAAATCATTATATGTAAAGAGCCTTGGTATACATATACACCCATTTGCCCGTTTTTACCTATCGTCTGGTGAAATTTATTAACAGTGACTTCTTTCAGTCTCAGAAGCAATCCAATTTGGAAGATAAATTATACAGTCAACTTAGCTATAGGGACATTACCAAACAACAGACAAGAAGTAGGAGAGTTAACACTGTGCTGTCTGCATTGTCTTAAGTTACATTAATATCTTAGTGCAATGCCCAAGACTTGGTAGATATAAAATAAATGATTTTGTTCATACATAGGTTAGGAGATCCTCAAGGCTCTATGAAAGTTGAGACAATGCTGTTTTTGTTCACTACTTTATACTAAGCACTTAGCAGAATGTTTGGTGGATGACAGGTTTTCAACAAATAGGTGTCTAATGAATACTTTTTCTACAGACAGCTAAGCCAATTCAGAGATACTCTTCATTTTGGGTGCTGGGTTGCTAATTTTAAATTTATACTTTCATCTTTTGTACCCTTACTTTTTATATTATTCCCTTTAAGAACCCTATACGTCAAATATAATAGTCACAACTTCTGAATAAGACTTAGATACTTCTACTTCTTTTTTTTTTTTTAATTTTTTTTTTTTAACGTTTATTTATTTTTGAGACAGAGAGAGACAGAGCATGAACGGGGGAGGGTCAGAGAGAGGGAGACACAGAATCTGAAACAGGCTCCGGGCTCTGAGCTGTCAGCACAGAGCCCAACGCGGGGCCCGAACTCACGGACCGCGAGATCATGACCTGAGCCGAAGTCGGCCGCTTAATCGACTGAGCCACCCAGGCGCCCCGATACTTCTACTTCTTATCTTTGGCTCATGCTATCCCCACTTATTTGAAAGGTTCCATTTGCATCACCATCTATAAAAAGATTATTCATCTTGGGGCACCTGGGTGGCTCAGTCAGTTAGGCATCTGATTTTGGATTTTGGCTCAGGTCATGATCTCAGGGTTCATAAGTTCAAGCCCAGCATCAGGCTCTGAGTTAGAGGGTGGAGCCTATTTGGGGTTCTCCTGCTCTCGCTCTCTCAAAAATAAATAAACTTAAAGATATTTTTAAAAGATCATGCATATTGAATAACATAAATACTGTCATTTATTGAACCCTTTCCATGTGGTAGTTACTAGGCTTACTTCTTTACATATATATTTAACATTTATTCAATATTGATAACCTTCTAAGGTAGATGTTATTGACCACAAATCATAACAATACAGCTAATATATGTTGAGTTTTTGCTATGTGTCACATTGTTCTGCATCCTTTAAATTATCTCATTTAGTTTCCTTAACAATCTTAGAGTTAAGTACTGTACTATTTTTCATCCCCATCTATCAGATAAAAAAACTGAGTCTTAAAGAAATAGCCAATATGTTGGAGTAAGATCCTAACATACAGGTGATGTCCAACAACAAAACAAAGAACAAATACCTAAGAACTCTGGAGAATAAACAAAAACAAATAAAATGTGACCTGTTAAAAACATCAATATTCTTATAACAGAATCCAAAGTATATAACATTTGTGATGCCTACCATATAATCCAAAAAACATAATATGAATGAAAAGTATATCATGAAGGGTATCACTTCATATAAAATACAGAAATCATGCAACCATATAGGCCATTTAGACTCTTCCTTTCTGTATTTTATGTGAAGTAGTATAATATTAAGTAGATTGTGCGAAGTTAGATTTATATTATAATTTTTAGAGAAAATAAATATATAATGCAAAGAGGTCCAACTAAAAATCCAAAGGAAAAATTAAAATAGATTATAAAAATATTTGAATAAACAAAAAGAAGATAAGTAAAGAGAAACAGAGGAACAAAAAACCGAGCACAGAAGACAAATAATAAAATGATACTAATCTAATAGGATAAGTGTCTTTAAAAGAAGAGACATCAAAGAGCTCACTTTCTCCATCTCTCCATGCACACATGTACTAAAAAAAGGTCATGTGAACACACACACAGCAAGATGGCTGCCATCTGCAAGCCAGAAATCTCACCAGAAATCAACCATGTTCACACCCTGATCTTGACTTCCAGTCTTCAGAACTGAGAGAAAATGAATCTCTGTTTAAGCCACTCAGTGTGTGGCATTTTGTTAGGGAGGCTTGATCAGACTAATACCCTCTCTTTTGAACTTCTAAGAACCATTCCCCAACTGGTCTATATCCCTTAATGGCTATTAGCAGAAGGCCTCAGTTCCTTCCCGGTAAGCTTTGAAAAGAACTGCTTGGTGTAAGTATAAATTCCTTCTGACAAGGCAGCTAACTTCCCCCAGATTAAGTAATCTGCCTGAAAGAGCCCAGAGCAGGGCACAATATCTTTTATGATAGTCTTGTGAGACACACACCATTTCTTCCGCCATATTCTGTTTGTTATATGTAAATCACTAAATCCACTCCACAAAGAGGAGAATTAGGCTCCACTTTTTTGAAGAGAAGTGTCAAAGTATTTGTGAACATATTTTAAAATCATTGTATCTGATATAAAGATTTTATATTAGGGTGCCTGGGTGGCTCAGTCAGTTAAGCATCTGACTCTTGATTTTGGCTCTGGTCATGATCTCACAGTTCCTGGGAGAGAGATTCATGCTGACAGTGCAGGGATTCTATCTCTGCCACTCCCCATGCACATGGGCACACATTCTCTCTCAAAAATAAACTTAAAAAAAAAAAGGATTTATGTTCATGGAAATAAAGGTCAGGCTCATCAAACATTTATAAAGTCATTATTTAAAAGTTTTATATAAATTTAATATTTGATATTTTATTTTAAAATATGTATCCTGGAGGTGCCCAGGTGGTTCAGTGGGTTAACCATGTGACTTGATTTCAGTTCAGGTCATGATCTCACAGTCCTGAAATAGAGCCCTGTGTGGGGCTCTGTGCTGGTGGCATGCAGCCTGCTTGGGATTCTCTCTCTCTCTCTCTCTCTCTCTCTTTCTCTCTCTGCCCCTCCCCTGTTCCCACTCTTTCTCTTAAAAAAACAATTATGCCCTATTGTTAATGCTATAATTAAATAACATAAATGTAATATAATTATTCTTTTTATCTAGATTACAAGCTTTTTTTTTTAACCTAACAGACTTCACAAATATTATTATTATTGATTTGTGCCATGACTGGAAAAATTTGGAAGCACTGTCTTAATAGCAGTGGGATAAAACTTACTCATAGAGTTTATAGAGAAGTCTGCTTATGCTGTAGCTGCCCATCTTAACTCCTGGGTAAATTTTAATTTCTGGAGAATAGAGAATATGTCTTATATATCTTTGTGTCCTCCACTACAGTAAGCATAGTATTTTGCATTTTTGGAATTCAATTTTAAAAATTCAACTATTTATTAAATATGAATATTTCTACTCAAAACTAGAATATATGTACTTATGGGGTGCCTGGGTGGCTCAGTCGGTTAAGTGTCCCACTTTGGCTGAGGTCATGATCTCACGGTTCATGAGTTTGAGCTCCACATCGAGCTCTGTGCTGACAGCTCAGAGACTAGAGCCTGCTTCATATTCTGGGTCTCCATCTCTCTCTGCCCCTCCCCAACTCGCACTCTGTCTCTCTCTCTCAAAAATAAAAAAAAATAATAAACATTTAAAAAAGTAAAAAAAAAAATAGAATACATGTTGTACTTCTAAATATATTCTTTTTTCTCAAACAGTTGTATTTTATGAGGAAGTCAAAGTCTCACTGAAACTAATGTAATATTGTGTGCCAATTATACTTCAATTAAAAAAAAGAGTCCCGGGGCGCCTGGGTGGCTCAGTCGGTTAAGTGTCCGACTTCAGCTCAGGTCACAATCTCACGGTCTGTGGGTTCGAGCCCCGCGTTGGGCTCTGGGCTGATGGCTCAGAGCCTGGAGCCTGCTTCCGATTCTGTGTCTCCCTCTCTCTCTGCCCCTCCCCCATTCGTGCTCTGTCTCTCTCTGTCTCAAAAATAAAATAAAGGTTAAAAAAAAATTAAAAAAAAAAAAGAGTCCCATTATAAGATTTAGGTATAGCAGATAACCAATTTGAAATTACTGATAATACTTCTTTTCTTACCTCATTAACTTATTTTTCCTTCCTTTTCCCTTACTCTGACACCTTTTATCTGATTATTATCCTATAGTCTTTTTGTTTTGCTTTTCCCATATCTTACTTGAAAATTGCATTGAGAATCTTTATTAGATCCGGCTGACAGCATTAAGGGTCAAAACAGTGACTATATTAAGGTAGGAGTTTAAAAAGGTAACTTTTTATACACACAAGTATAAGGTCTAATGTGCAACAGCTTTGTGTCAGTTACATTTTTCCTGCCACTCTTGCATTACTATAAGAAAAGAAAAAAATAATCACAAAAGCCACTCATATAAAGTTCAAGTCTGTGAAGTAGACTGGTGATCTAATACATAAGCAGCTTCAATATGATACAGAGTGGCTCAATAACCAGTAAAAACTTTTCAGTAACAATAGGCTCCCAAGTGGTATTCATATTCGTGAATTAGGGAATTGACAATAAATATAATCCAAAAGAGCTGAAGGTCATCTATCTATACATGCAAGGCAAAAGGTAATGCAAATGACATCACCTTTGGATGTAAGGGCATTGACATAGAGTAATGCAAACTGTCAAATCATAGTTCAGATAGAAAAAGAAAAATGTGACATGAGGTAGTTGGATACTGCATCTCTTACCCAAACTTACCATAGGAAAATGCCTAGAGATAGAATAATGCATATTCTCCAAACATTGCTTGACATTGCAATGGAATTAGCCCTTTACCTAAATTACTGTCATATAAGAAAATAGTTTATAGAATTCTATTTAATATTCTCCTCTTCTATAGCAATATATATATTTTTTGATTTTCAGAAAAAAATTTAGAATTGTCTACTTGAATTGTAGGCTTAGAAATAATTACTTAGTTGGTCACTGATTTAAAGAGTAGTCAGAACACTGAAAAGAATGAGGTATAAAGCATTTAGTCTGAAAGAGCAGAGCAGGGTATCAGAACTATGACTGAAAATTGGGTACACACATAGGTGTTCTCAGAAACCCTTGGTTGAATTCTTAATATATCAGAAGCCCTTTAACACTTACCATAAATTAATGATTCTCATTGCCTCTTGCCTGTAAAAAGAGATGTTTAACAAATTGTAACTATTAAGCAAATAACAAGAAAATCTGAAACACCTCTCATGCAACATTCATCCTAGCTTTAAAAAAAATGTTGCTACCAAAACCAGAAAGGGATCTGTCCATTAAATAATCTTTGAGTAAAATAATGGAGCCATGATTGCATGTCATGCCTGCCAATGATTTCTGTCCCAAAATATGTTATACATAGTCTGAAGATCTCCACTACTAGAAAGAGAAGCATCACTGAAAGGAAATCTTTAGTATCTAACACGTACTCCTCTCCCTAAAACTGGCTTAGAATCCAAATATGCTCAGAAGTTTTCTGTTTCTTATTATTTTCTTGTTTTTCTGTTTCTTAAGTAGAGGGTTGAAAGGAGTGTACATAAACACAAAATGATGAAATGCTGTTTAATACTATTTTGGTAGATAATAAAGAAGCATAAAAATAACCTTTTGGTAGGTCTCTGTCTTGGTGTCTTAAAGTGTCTAACTCAGTAGTTATATTACAAGAATATAGTCTGTCACATTGTTGTTTAGCATTATTTTCTTTCAACCTAAAGAACTCTCTTGAGCATTTCTTATAAGGCAGGTCTAGGGCGACAAACTCCCATAGCTCAATGGTGAAAAACTGAAAGCTTTTTTCCCTAATATCAAGAATAAATCAAAGATGCCACTCCTGTTCAACATAGTACTGGAGGTCCTAGGAGAAGTCATTAGACAAGAAAAATAAATAAAAGGCATTCAATTCAGAAAGGAAGAAATAAAATTATCCCTATTTGTGGAAGACGTGATCTTATATCTAGAAAACTTTAAAGAATCCCCCTACCAACTGGGTTAGAACTAATGAATTTAGTAAATTTGCTAGATATAAAAATCAACATATGAAAATCGATTACTTTTCTAGAAGCTAACAATAAACTATCTGCAAAAGAAATCAAGAAAACAATCCCATTTATAATACCATTAAAATAATTACTTAGGAATAAATTTAACCAAGAAAGTGAGAGACTACACACTAAAAACATTAAGATACTGATGAAAGAAAATGAGGAAGACACAAACAAATAGAAAGGTAGCTTGTGTTCAAGGGACTGGAAGAATTAATATTGTTAAAATGCCATACTACCCAAAATAATCTACAAATTCAATGCAACCTTATCAGAATCCCAAAGGCATTTTTTATAGAAACAGGAAAAAAATTTTTACAATTCATATGGAATCACAAAAGGCCACAAATAGTTACATCTATCTTGAGTAAAGACAAAACTAGAGGCATAACATAACTCTTCCTGATTTCAAAATATATTACAATGCTACAGTGATCAAAACAGGAAGATACTAGCATAAAGAAAGATATATTGACCAGTGGAACAGAATAGAAAGCCCAGAAATAAATTCAAATACATACCACATACAGCCACCTGCATTTTGACAAAGGTGCCAAAAAAACACAATGGGGAAAGGATAATATTTTCAACAAGTTGTTCTGGGAAAACTGGGTGTCTACAGGGAAGAGCATGAAATTGGAACCTTTTCACATACTGACACCAAAAAAATCACTCAAAATGGATTAAAAACTTTAAGGCCTAAAACTATAAAACTCCTAGAAGAAAATACAGGGGAAGAACTTCATGACATTGGTCTTGACAATAATTTCACGGATATAACAGCAAAAGCATAGGAAACAAAGCAAAAGTAGACAAGTGGGACTACATCAAACTAAAAAGCTTCTACACAGCAAACAATCAACAGAAGAAAAATGCAATCTACAGAATGGGAGAAAATATTTGCAAACCACATATCTGATAAAGGGTTAACCTCCAAAATATATAAGAAATTCCTTTAATTCAATAATAAAAAATAATACTGGTATTTAAAAAATTTTAAGTAGACTAAAGACTTTAATAGACATTTCCCCAAAGAAGACATGTGAATGGCCAACAGATATATGAAAAAATGTTCAATGTCACTAATCATCAGGAAAATGTATGTCAAGACCACAATGGGATATCACTTCACACCTGTCAAGATGGCTATTTAAAAAATAGAAGATGAAAAATGTTGGTGAGAATGTGGAGAAATTGGAAGCCCTGCACTCTGTTGGTGGCAATACAAAATGGTGTAGACACCATGGAAAACATCGTGAAAATTACTTAAAATATTAAAAATAGAACTACCATTTTATCTAGTAATCCTACTTGTGGGTATTGATCAAAAATAATTGAAATCAAGATCTTGAAGAGATATTATATAAACAACAGCCAAGGTGTGAAAACAACCTAAATGTCCATCAACAAATGAATGGATAAAGAAAATGTGACAGAGACACATAATGGAATACACTTAGTATTAAAAAAGAAGAATATTTTGAAATCAGGAGACAACATAAATGAGCTTTGAGGACATTATATAAAGTGAAATAAACCAGTCACAGAAAGACAAATGCTGCATGATTCCATTTACATGAGGTATCTAAAATAGTCAAATTCATAGAATCAGAGTAGAATATTTTTGCCAAGGTCTGGGGGAGAGTAACTGGGAAGATACTAATTAATTGGCATAGTTTCAGTTAAGCAAGATGAATGAGCTCTAGAGAGCTGCTTGTAGTACACCATTGTAACTGTAGTCAACAATATTGTATTGCACAATTAAAGTTTGTTATGAGGGTAGATCTCATGTTAGGTGTTCTTACCACAATAAAATAAAAGTACACAGTTAGGACTAAGCCACAAAATGCATGCCTCTCCTCCTTGAATTTAACAAATGTCTACGATGCAAATAATGATGACAGATTTCCTCACTTCACTTTCACATTTTTATTTTACATTTTTTCTTCAGTTGAAAGATGCAGAGACTGAAAGATATTGCCAAATTTCAGTTCAGTGATTAGAGTAGCCAGAAAAGCTAGACCTTAAGTATTACTTAACTAACTCCCTTTGAGTAATTCTTGTAATATCAACCTAATTTTATGACAATTTCCAATGATACAAGCTTCAAAGTAGATATCAATAAATAGAAATGTCAGAAGTTTCACTGAACCTTCAGAGACTATATATGGTCTAAAAAAATAGATATTTAGGATTTTTAATTGCTACTTGTGGTCATATTAGAGTTCATTTTTCTCTTTTCCTCACTCCTAAATTATTGATTCCTATTTCATTTCAATTGTAATTCATCCTGGTATATTAATGATTCTTCTATTTTAATTTCTTTTTAGATAATGTACCTAGTATGTCTAAGATTCTGTGAGCATTTATCTAGTCTCAGATCTCAAATCTCAATTTCAGTGTTTTATTAATGTAATAGACACCAATTTCCCCCAATGGCAGCTACTTAAAATTACATACGGTCTCAGTGAACAATGGAATAGCTTCTAACTTCCTAGAATCATTTTGATTTATTCATCTATTAATTCATCTATCTATCCATCCTTCCATACACTCATTCATATTTTAGTAGCTTGCA
The DNA here is from genome assembly GCF_018350195.1 of Panthera tigris. Classification (NCBI taxonomy): domain Eukaryota; kingdom Metazoa; phylum Chordata; class Mammalia; order Carnivora; family Felidae; genus Panthera; species Panthera tigris. Next base: position 61,190,734 of record NC_056667.1, read on the forward strand.
AATTCAACTGAAATTCAGGAATCACAACTATGAAATTTATTATTAAAACTCCATCTAGTTCTTAATTTTTCCTCTCAATTTTATTTTCCTTTTTAATCGTTTGAGAATTACTTGGTTTCTATGGATACTAACAATTTCTCTCTAGTACAAACATGTTTTCTTTGCTAACCATAGCATATATAACAAATATAATACATGTAAAAAATGTATACATAACATTGAACATTTGCTATGTGCAAGGCACTTTTGTATACAAGGGTACTATGAAAGGCATGATCTCAGGTCTCATGGAACTTTTATTCTAGTGGTAAAAGATAAGAAAACAAATTCATAAATATAAAAATATCAAACAGTAATAAATGCTCTGTCTGGGTAAAATGGCACTGAGTCTAGTAATTATACTGGACAGATAAGAAATATTTTTAAAAAATTCAATTTCATCTCAAATCTGAAAGATAAGAAGAAATAAGCAGTGGGGAATTTGGGGAGGAGGGAGAATTTTCCAGGAGAAATGAGAAGCTACTGCAAAGATACTAGTCAAGAACACATTTGGCCTTGTTAAGCATACAGAGTGAAAGCCATTTTTTGTTGGAACCCAGTGAACAAAAGGAGGGGGGTGTGAGGAGTGGTTAGAGAGGTAAGACAGAGTCCAGATTACATGTGGCATCGCAGGCCACACACACACACACACACACACACACACACACACACACACACACACACAGTTTAGATTTTATTCTGAAATTTAGAGTTTTTTAAATAGGGTAGTAATATGATACATGATTTTACTATGAGGAAAATGGATTTGAATGTGGATCCAAGAGTGTAAGGAGAGAAACTGGTTTAAACGCTATTATAGAGGCCCAAGCAAGATTTGATGGTAGGTAGGGCTAGAGTAAAAGCAATGAAATTGCACAGTAGTAGAAAGATTTGGAATATGTTTAGATGCAAAGCCAAAAAGCCTTGCGGATAAATTAGATCACAAAGGAGGAAAAAACAACAACACACAATCAAGGATGAATGTTAGCATTTTGGCTTGAGGACCTAGTTGGATGGTGATATCATTTGTTGTGATAAAGAATACTGGAAGAAAATCAGATTTCATGAACGAGATTAAATATATATATATATGACTATTTTTGAAGTTTATAGCTTTCATATTCAAACATGTTACTATTTCACTAATATGTCATATTTAAATTCTTTATCTTAAAAAATAATTTTAATTTTTCATTAATACAATGTCATTTAAAACTATATTACCCTAGGAGCTCATGGGTGGCTCAGTCAGTTAAGTGTCCGACTGGCTCAGGTCATGACCTCATAGTTTGTGGGTTCGAGCCCCGCATCAGGCTCTGTGCTGACAGCTCAGAGCCTGGAGCCTGCTTCAGATTCTGTGTCTCCCTCTCTCTCTTCCCCTCCCCCACTCACACCCTGTCTCTCTTTGTCTCTCAAAAAATAAATAAACATTAACAAAATTTTAATAAAAAATATTATCCTAAATAAAATAATTTTGAACTATTTGTTTCCATTTACATGATTACTAATAATACTCTGGTTAAAAAAATGAGGAAACTGATACCTTTGTATATTTTTTATTAATAACACCAGATAATTTTGAGGCACAGCCATAATTTCCACAAACTGAATTTTTCAATACAAAGGCAACAGAATTAATTCTTTCAGATGTAGTTTATTCTATGAAAGAAATGTGTTTGCAAAAAAACCCCAAATTATCCTTATATTTGTACCTTATATAAATTTCTCTATTTAAGAGCAAAATAACTAGGCTTTGTTGTAATTCACTTATTTTAAATTATCTCAACAGATAGTTTTAACTGTCACATGAAACTTTCAGAAGTTAGGAACACAGAGGCCACTACCATTTGTGATCAACAGAGCTTGTTTGGTTCTCCCAAATATATTACAGATTTATGAGCCATCTGTGGGGAAATAAATGGTCTATTTTAAAATCAGTGCAGATATGATCTGAATGTTCACAAATGGGTCTGAAGCAGTTGCTCTCTTCAGCAAAACTGTCTGACACCTTAGCACTAGCAGATGGCCTTGTGTGGTAAATAGGCTTTGAGGCAGCTTTGAGTTCAGGTAAAGCAAAGAATATGAGGAAAAGGAAAAATAAAGTAAATACAAAATGAGAGAGTAGTGACATCAACTTCTGTCATGCACTGAGTTTTCCCTGATTTGTTAGGCACATAAATGCCATTGAAATTATGGTCATAGAGGAGACATTTTCTTCTTTTGAGATTAATTTTCTTACTAAGAATACAAAAAGTTCTGAGGTCTTCCTCTAACCCATCCCATTTACATATACACACATACTGTGCTATAAATGGCCTGAGATATGAGCCAAGATCACCAGTTTATAAAAAAAAAAATCATACATTCATATGTAACAGAACATATTGGCGATGGATTCTAATAGGATAGAAAGTTAAGAGAAGCAGACAAATTATTTCCCCACGTAATACCATTAATTAGACATTCTGTGTGAAATTGTTATCCAGGAACATATTCTCTATAGTCACGTGGGAAAAATTATAATGCATTACATGTTAACCATGAAACCCAAAAATAAAAAAAAAAATTAAACACAAAAGCAGTAAAACTGATAGTTATAAGTACCTTTCACATTAACATGTAAAATACTCAAAACACTGTTACTTAATCATCAACTGGTTAGGTTACTTACAAATAGTGGTTTCAATTGCAATGAAAGGGCTCTTGTTAGTGACAGCAACATTTCAAATGAATATCCCCATTGTTGACATCCAGCATGCTTTAAAAATGTTACATGTGATTTTTTTCAAGATCTTTATTGAGACATATTTAACATATCATAAAAATTAACTATCAAACCATTAAAGTATACAGTGCAATGGTTCTAAAACACTCAGAGTTGTGCAACCATCACCACGATCTAGGTTTACAAATTTTTCATTCCACAAAAAGAAATGCTATAACCATTATAGTCAATCTATATTCCCCAACCTCCACCACCTCCCTAACCCTTATGCAACTTTTAATCTTCCTTCCATCTCTACAGATTTATGTATTCTGAACATTTATTATAAATGGAGTCATATGGTATGTTTTCTTTTATAATAAGTTCCATTATTTTAAGGAAGTCAATTTCAGCTTTATGATTTCCTCTCTTTTAAGGTTGCCTTTTATACAGTTCTCTTCCACCTCCATCTTCACCTGTTCCACCATAGTTAAACTCATCTGATTAATTTTAGATGAACAAAATATTCAAACCAAATCTGCCTGGTCATAAACAGAGAAAAACAAATTAACTTATGTCTGGGCAAATGTGGCTTAGTATTAAGGTCAAACTTCCTACAGGTTCCTGAATAACTATGATTTGGTGTTTTGATGATTATATTATTTTACTTTACCCAGGATTTCTATAACCTTCTAAAGAATATGATGCCTCAGTCTTTCCCCTCCAATGTCAGGATCTTAATTTTAAGATCTGAACTTCTCAACCTGATATCCTAGGGTCAAACCTATGTGTTCAACTTAGACCACCCTGGCTACACAAATTATACTAGCCCAATGTCTACTGAAACAATGCTTTGCCTATACCATTCTGTTGTTCTTGAGTCACTATTGGATAGTGATTAGAAGTATAAAACTATGAGAAAAATCAGTTGGATTTCTGAAATAGCATATTTAGGCACTTCAGAAAGTAACATTAAGCCACTTATTTAACTCCACAAGGCTGCAGTTTCTTCATCTATGAAATGGAAGAATGAAAATGCCTACCTTATAAATTAACTGAGAGAGCTGAGGGGAAGATGAGTGGCATGTAGTATGATTTTTTTTTAAAATCTAGATATTATTATCTTGTTTATCAGTTTCATTTTGAACTCTACAAATTCTCATTTGTAGAAATTCTCATTTGTTGAAATTAAGTATCACACTCCTAAATAACCAACTGGTCAAAGAGAAAATCACAAATGATGTTAGAAAATACTATAAGATTAACGAAAACAATAAGAAATTATACGGTTCAGCAAAAGCAGTGCTCAGAAGGAAATTTATATCTATGAACACCTACACTCAAAATGAAAATCTCAAATAGATAAACTAACCTAACACCTTAAGAAACTAGTAAAGAAGTCAAATCTAAATCCAATACAAACAGAAGAAAGATAAAAGTAAAGATGAAAGCAGAAACAAATCAAAGTGGAAACAGAAAAACAATAGAGAAAATCAATAACATTAGTTGTTTTTTTGAACAGATTAACAAAATTTAGAAATCTTTAGATAAATCTCCCAACAAAAAGGAGAGAGAGGACTTGAGTTACCAGAATCAGAAATGAAAGAGGCCATGACTACCAAATTCAAGGAAATAAAAATGACTATAAGGAATACAATAAACAATATGCCAACAAATTAGATCATTTAGATGAAATGAACAAATTCCTAAGACACAAACTGCCCTACTGACCTAAGAATATAAAATATTAATACATGATAAACATAAAATATTAATAATACTATAACAAATAAAAACTGAATTAATAATTTAACTTTTTCCCCACAAATAAAACCTTAGGTCCAAATGGTATATTAGTTTCCTGTACTTTTATAAAGCTTGCCACAAACTTGTTAGCTTAAAACAACAAAAGAATATTCTTTCATAGTTCTGGAAGCCATTAATTCAACATTACTTTCACTGAGCTGAAATTAAGATGTCAGCAGGGCTGCACTCCCTTCAGAAGCTCTGAGAGATAATTAGTTTATTGCCTCTTTCAGCTTCTATTGGCTGCCAGCATTCCTTTGCTTGAGGCAATATCATTTCTATCTGTCTCCTTCTTCACATTTCCTTTCTCTCTTCTATGTGTGTATAAGTGGAATCTCACTCTATTACTTTTTTTATAAGGACACTTATGATAGCATTTAGAGACTTTAGAGAAATCCGGGATTATCTCATCTCAAGATTCTTAACTTAATCACAACTGCAAAGACCCTTTTCCACATAAGGTAACACTTACAGATTCCAGTGATCTATTTGGGAACACCATTAAAACAACTACAGAGGACTCTACTGATGAATTATACCAAAATTTAAGGAATTTATACCAATTCTTTATAAACTATTCCAAAAAAAAATGGGAGGAAGTATTTTTCCAACTCATTCTGGGGTTAGTGTTACCCTGATACCAAAACCAAAGATGACAAAAAAAAAATCTACAGACCAAAATCTCTTATGAATGTACATACAGTTTTGGTAGTTTGTATGTTTTTAGGAATTTATCCACTTTTTTCAGATTGTCCAATTTGTTGGCATATAACTTCTCATAATATTCTCTCATAATTGTTTGTATTTATGTGGTGTTGGTTACCATCTCTCCTCCCTCATTTGTGATTTTATTTATTTGGGTCCTTTCTCTTTTCTTCTTGATAAATCTGGCTAGGGGTTTATCAACTTTGTTAATTCTTTCAAAGAACCTGTTCTTAGTTTCGTTGACCTGTTTTACTGGATTGTGTGTGTGTGTGTGTGTGTGTGTGTGTGTGTGTGTGTTTCTATATCACTTATTTCTTCTCTAATCTTTATTTTCCCTTTTCTGCTTCCCTAGGCTTTATTTGCTGTTCCTTTTCTAGTTCCTTTAGGTGTAATGTTAGGTTGTGTATTTGAGACATTTCTTACTTCTTGAGGTAGGCCTGTACTGCTATATACACTTCTCTCTTGTGACTGCCTTTGCTGTATCTCAAAGGTTCTGGATTGTCAGGTTTTCATCTTCATTTACCTCAATGTATTTATTTTATTTCTTCTTTAATTTCCTGGTTAATACATTCATTCTTTAGTAGGCTGTTATTTAACCTCCATATATTTGTAGTCTTTCCAAATTTTTTCTTATGGTTGACTGCAAGTTTCATAGCCTTGTAGTCAGAAAATATGCATGGTATGGTCTCAAACTTTTGTACTTGTTGAGGGCTGATTTGTGAACAAGTATGTGATCTATTCTGGAGAATATTCTATGTGTACTCAAAAAGAATGTGTATTCTGTTGCTTTAGGATGAAATGTTCTGAAAATATCTGTTAAATCCATCTGGTCCAGTGTGTCATATAAAGCCATTGTTTCCTTGATGATTTTCTGCTTAGATGATCTGTCCATTGTTGTAAGTGGGGTGTAAAGTCCTCTACTATTATTGTATTATCAATGAGTTCCTTTATGTTTGTTATTAATTGACTTATATATTTGGCTTCTGTCAAGTTGGGGGCATATATATTTACAATTGTTATACTTTCTTGTTGGATAGATCCCTTTGTTATGAGAATAGTACCTTTCTTTGTGTCTTGTTACAATCTTTGATTTAAAATCTGGTGCGTCAGAGATAAGCATTGCTACTTTGGCTTTCTTTTGATCTCTTTTAGTAAGATAGATGGTTCTCCATTCCCTCACTTTCAATCTAGAGGTGTCTTTACATATAAAATGACATATCTATGCTATATGCTTGCAGGCAGCATACAGATGGGTCTTGTTTTTTTTCCATTATTCTGCCTTATGTCTTTTGATTAGAACATTTAGTCCATTTACATTCATTGTGATTATTGATAGGTATTAATTTAGTACCATTTTACGATTTGTTTTGTTGCTGTTTCTGGAGATTTTACCTGTTCCCTTCTAACCTTGGACACTTTTGGTCTTTTGTTCCCAAAGTGTCCCCTTTAATATTTCTTCCAAGGCTGGAACTTCTTCCAAGTTCCACGAACTCCTTAGATTTTATTTGTCTGGGAAACTCTTTATATGTCCTTCTATTCTGAATGAAAGCCTTGCTAAATAAAGTATTCTTGGCTGCATATTTTCCTCATTCATTACATTGAATATATCATGCCACACCCTTCAGGTATGCCAGGTGTCTATGGAGAGATCTCCTGCTAACCTGATTTGTCTTTCCTTGCATATTAGGAATTTCTTTCCCCCTACTGTCAGAATTCTTATCTATTTTGCAAATTTTACAATATATCTTGGTGTTAACTGGCTTTTGTTGGTTTTCATAGGAGCTCTCTGTGCTTCCTGGATTTAGATGTATGTTTCTTTCCCCAGATTAAGGAAGTTTTCAGCTACAATTTGCTCAAATAAACTTTCTGTTCCCTCTCCCCTCTCTTCTTCTGCGATTCCTTTGATATAAATGTTATGTAGTTGCTGAATTCCCTAAATCTATATTCATGATTCAATATTTTTCTTTCCTTCTTCTCAGCTTCATTATTTTCCACAATTTTATCTCTATACCACTTAGTCATTCCTCTGATTCTTCCATCCCTGTGGTCATTATATCCAGTTGGCTTTATATCTTTGTTATAGCATTTTCTATTTTGACCTGGCTAAATTTTAGGTCTTTTATCTCTGAAGTAAGTGTCTGGTTTCTTCTATGATTTTCTTAAGCACAGCTAGTATACTTATGATTATTATTTTTTTTAATTCTGGCTTAGGCATATTACTTATATCTATTTTGATTAGCTCCCTGGTCATAAATTCTTCTTGTTCTTTCTTTTGGGATGAAACAGGAAGAAATAGAAATTTTGAAGATCTATAACCAGCAAAGAAATTGAATCAATAATCAAAACTCTTCCAACAAACAAAAGTCCAGGGATAGATGGTTTTCCAAGGGAATTCTGGCAGATAATTAAAAAAGAGTTAATACCTATTCTTCTCAAACTGTTCTAAAAAATTAAAAATCGACGAAAAACTTCCAAACTCATTCCATGAGGTCAGTATTACCTTGATTCCAGATCCAGACAAAGACCCCTCTAAAAAGAGGAATTAGAGGTCAATATCCCTGATGAACATGGATGCAAAAATTCTCGACAAAATACTAGCAAATCAAATCCAACAGAATATTAAAAGAATTATCCACCATGACCAAGTGGGATTTATTACTGGGCTGCAGGGCTGGTTTAATATTTGCAAATCAATTAATGTGACACTCCAAATTAATAAAACAAATGATGAGAACCATATGATCCCCTCAATAGATGGTGAAAAGGCATATGATGAAATACAGTATCCATTCTTTGTAAAAATCCTCAACAAAGTAGGGATAGAGGGAACATACCTCAACATCATAAAGGCCATATACCAAAGACCCCCACTGCTAATGTCATCCTCAATGGGGAAAAACAGAGCTTTACCTCTCCAGTCAGGAAGAAGACAGGGATGTCCACTCTCACCATTGTTATTTAACATAGTACTGGAAGTCCTAGCCTCAGCAATCAGACAACAAAAAGAAATAAAAGGCATCCAAATCAGCAAGGTAGGAGTCAAACTTTCACTATTCACAGACAACACTCTATGTAGAAAACTCGAAAGACTCCATCAAAAACTTGCTAGAACTGACACACAAATCCATCAAAGTTGCAGGATATAAAATCAATGTACAAAAATCTGTTGCATTTCCATACACTAATAATGAAGCAGCAGAAAGATAAATCAAGGAATCAATACCATTTATAAGTGTGCCAAAATCCATAAGATACCTAGGAATAAACCTAATGAAAGAATTAAAAAAATCTATACTCTGAAAACTATAGAATATATATGAAAGAAATTGAAGATGACACAAAGAAATGGAAAAACATTCCATGCTCATGGATTGGAAGGACAAATATTGTTAAAATGTCTACATTACCAAAAGCAATCTACACATTTAATGCAATCTCTATAAAATACCATGAACATTTTTCATAGAACCAAAAGAAATAATTCTAAACTTTGTATGGAACCACAAAAGACCCTGAATAGGCAAATCAATCTTGAAAAAGAAATAACAAAGCTGGAGGCATCATAATTCGAGATTTTAAGCTATATTACAAAGCTATAGAGATTAAGACAGCATGGTACTATGACAAAAACAGACACACAGATCAATGAAACAGAATAGAAAACCCAGAAATGAACCCACAACTACATGGTCAACTAATCTTTGACAAAGCAGGAAAGAATATTCAATGTAAAAAAGAATGTCTTTCAACAAATGGTGTTGGTAAAACTGGACAGAAACATGCAGAAGAATGAAACTGAACCACTTTCTTCTGCCAAACACAAAAATATATTCAAAATGGATGAAAAACCTCAATGAGAGATAGTAAACTATCAAAATCCTAGAGGAGAACACAAGCGACAACCTCTTTGACCTCAGCCGTAGCGACTTCTTACTAGACATGTTTCTGGAGGTAAGGAAAACAAAAGCAAAAGTAGACTATTGGGACTTTATCAAGATAAAAACTTCTGCACATCAAAGGAAACAATCAGCAAAACTAAAAGGCAGCCTATGGAATGGGAGAAGATATTTGCAAATGACATATCTGCTAAAGGGTTAGTATCCAAAATGTATAAAGAACTTATCAAACTCAATACCCCAAAAAGAAATAACCCAGTTAAGAAATGGGCAGAAGACATGAATATATACTTTTCCAAAGAAGGCATCCATATGTGTAACAGAAACATGAAAAAATACTCAACATCACTGATTATAAGGGAAATACAAATCAAAACCAAACCGTGACAAGATACCTACCACCTCATATCTGTCAGAATGGCTAAAATTAAAAACACGGGAAACAACAAATGTTGGCAAGGATGTAGAGAAAGAGGAACCTTCATACCTAGTTGGTAGGCATGCAAACTGGTGCAGTCACTCTAGAAAACAGCATAGAGGCTCCTCAAAAAGTTAAAAATAGAACTACCCTAAGACCCAGTAAGAGTACTACTAAGTATTTACCTAAATGATAAAAAAAAAAATACTGATTTGAAAGATTACATGCACCCTGATGTTTACAGCAGCATTATTAACAATAGCCAAATTACAGAAAGAGTCCAAATGTCCATCAACTAATGAATAAAGAAAATGTATGTATGTGTGTACACACACACACACACACACACACACACACACACAATGAAATACTCATCCCTATAAAAGAATCTATAAAAAATGAAATCTTGTCATTTGTAGTGACATGGATGGAACTAGAGCATATTATGCAAAATGAAAAAGTCAGAGAAAGACAAATATCATACAATTTCACTCATATGTGGAATTTAAGAAACAAAACATGAACATAGGGGAAGGGGAAAAAGAGAGGGAAGCAAACCATAAGAGAATAGAGAACTGAGGGTTAATGGAGGGGAGGTAGGCAGGGGATGGCTAAGTGGGTGATGGGTAATAAAGATGGCACTTATTGTGTTGAGCACTGGGTATTACATGTAAGTGATGAATCACTAAATTCTACTTCTGAAACCAATATTACACTATATGTTAACTAACTAGAAATTAAATAAAAAGTTGAAAAAGTATATTAAAATTCCTTTTATCAAAGAAAAGAATATAAATACAAAACTGCTTAACAAAATACTAGTGACCTGAATTTAGACACATAATCAAGTATTTATACATCATGACTAAGTTGAAAATATCCCAGGATTGCATGGTTAACATCCAAAAATTAATGCAGTATACCTAATCAATAGAATAAAGGACAAAAACTACTTATCTCAATAGAAGGAGAAAAATTAGCTGATAAATTCCAGAACCTGTCATGACCCAACAAATTCAGAATAGAAAGAACTACTTCAATCTGATAAAGAGTATCTACAAAAATCCCATATCAAACATCATACTTAATAATGAATGCTTTCTCCTTAAGGTTAGGAACAAGGCAAAAATGTCTCTTCTTACCACTTCTTTTCAAAATTGTACTGGAATTTCTAGCCAAAAAGTTCTTGCACTTCAGCAAGAAAAAGATATAAAAAGCATTATATTACTAAGGGAGAAGCAAAATCTGTCAATTTGTAAATGAGGTGATGTTCCCCATAGAAAATCTAAATAATACAATAAAAACTATTAAAACTAATAAGTTCAGCAAAACTTGTAGGATACATGATATATATCAACTTAAAAATAAATTATATTTCTACACATTAGCAATAAGCAATTCACAAAGAATTTAAGGAAACAATTCCATTTATAATAGCATCAAAAAGAGTAAAATCTTTACGAATAAGTTTAGTAAAAGAAGTACAAGACTTGAATACTGAAACCAAAAAAGAAAAAAAGAAAAGACAAAAAAACTGTTGAAATAAATATCTAAATAAAGAGACAGAACACTATATTCTTGGATTGGAAGACTTAAAATTGTTAGAATAACAAATGTTACCCAAAGAAATCTATAGATTCAAACTATACCTATTAAAACCCCAATGAACTTTTTCGAAGAAATGAAAAGCTGATTTCAAAATTTACATGAAATTGTAAGAGATCCAAATAGCTAAACCGTCTTGAAAAGTAAAAGGTTGGAGGACTCATATTTCTTTATTTGAAAACTTTCTACAAAGCTACAGTAACTAAGACAGAGTGAAACTGGCCTACAGATAAGACATTTGCATCAGTGTAATAGAATTGAGAGTCCAGAAATAAGCCCATATATGGTCAAAAGATTTTTGACAAGAGTGCGAAGAAAATTCATTGAGGAAAAAATAGTCTTTTCAACAATTGTGTTGGACCAACTAAATATCTCATTCAAAAGAATAATGTTGGACCACCCACCCCATCACACGAAATGCAAAAGTAAATTCAAATGGATCATAAACCTAAATTTATGGAATAAATCTATAAATCTCTTAGAAGAAAACATAGGAGTAATTCTTCGTAACTTTGGCTTAGGCAATGATTTCTTAGATATGATATCAAAAGTACAAGCCAATAATTCTAAAAGTAGGTGGGAAGGGGAGCAAGAATATGGAAGGGAGAGAGAGAAAAGAGAAGGAAAAAGAAAGATTGGACGTCAAAATTAAAGACAAACGGGGGTGTCTGCCTGGGAGGCTCGGTCGGTTAAGTGTCTGACTTTGGCTCAGGTCAAGATCTCACGGCTTGAGTCCGGACCCTACCTCTGACTCCAGAGCCTGGAGCCTGCTTTGGATTCTGTGTCTCCCTCTCTCTCTGCCCCTTCCCCACTCACACTCTGTCTATCTTAAAAATAAACATAAAAAAAATTTTTTTAATTAAAGACAAAAAACTTTGTGCTTCAAAGGACACAATTAGGATAGTGACAAGACAACTCACAGCATGATAGAAAATATCTGCAAATCACCTTATCTGCTAAGAGGCTTGTATCTAGAATACATAAACCCCTTACAAGTCAATAATCAAAAGAAAAAATATCTGTTATAAAATGGTAAAGTATTTCAAAATAAATTAATCAGAAGAAGATATAGAAATAGCCAATAAGTGCATAAAAAGATGCTTGTCTGGAGTGACTGGGTGGCTCAGTTGGTTAAGTGTCTGACTTCAGCTCAGGTCATGATCTCATGGTTTGTGAGTTCAGGCCCCATATTGGGCTCTGTGCTGACAGTTCGAAGCCTGAGCCTGCTTCAGATTCTGTGTCTCCTTCTCTCTCTGCCTCTTTCCCACTCACGCTCTCTCTCTCTCTCTCTCTCTCTCTCTCTCAAAAAAATAAATAAACATTAAAAAATATTAAAAAAAAGATGCTTGTCTAACAGGTCATCAAGGGAATGTAAATAAAAACCCAGTGAGATTCCATTTCACACCAACTTGTATGGCTATAATAAAAAGGACAATACCAAGTGTTGGTGAGAATTAGGAGAAATGGGAATCCTCAGTCATTGCTGATTTCCATATATTCCTGGTTATAAAATGATACAGCCACTTTTTAAAAAATTTGATAGTTTTTCAAAATGTTAAACATAGAGTTACCATATGATCCATCAATTCCACTCCTAGCTATATACCCAAGTGAATTAAATCAATGTGTCCACATAATAACTTGTATATTTAAAAAGTACATTTATAATAGCCCAAATATTGGAAAAAAATGTGTTATGAGTATATAATAAATTTTATTCATCCATAAAGAGGAATGGAATACTGAAACATTTTGCAACATACATGATCATTGCCTAGATTATGCTAATGAAAGAAAACAGACACAAAAGACTTCATATTTTATGATTATACTTATAGGAAATGTCCAGAATAGATGAATCCAGAGACATAAGGTAGGTTTATAGTTACCAGTGATTAAGAAGAATCAGGAACAGGAAGTTATTTCTGGTGAGTACCAGTTTTCTTTTAGTGGCGATTAAAATGATCTTGAATTAGGGAGTCATAATGGTTGCATTGCCCTTTGATTAAAAATCAGTAAAAAGAACTGAATTTTACACCTTTGGGGTGTATGTGTTTTTTAATTAATAAATTTTATCTTTTTGAGCAGTTTTAGGTTCATAGCAAAATTGACTGGAAAGTACAGAGTGTTCCCATATATCCTCTGCCCCAACATAAACATCCCTGTCCTTGACATTGACATTTCCCACTAAGGTGGTAAATTCCTTACAATCAGTGAACATCATCACTCAAAGTCCATACTATACATTTGGGTCTGCCCTTGGTATTGCACATTTTTGGGTTTGGACAAACTAATGAAATGTATCAGTCATTAGTATATCATACAAAATAGTTGCACTGCCCCCAAAATCTGTGCTTCACCTATTCATTTCTCCCGGCTTCTTAACATTTGGCAACCACTAATTTTTTCTGTTCCTATAGTTTTATCTTTTCCAGAATGTCATATAGTTGGAATTTTACAGTATGTATGTAGCCTTTTCAGATTGGCTTCTTATACTTAACAATATGTATTTAAGTTTCCTCCATGTCTTTTCATGACTCGATGGCTCATTAACATTTAGTGCTGAATAATATTCCATTGTACAGTTATACCCAGTTTATCCATTCCCCTACTAAGGACACCTTAGTGATTTCTAAGATTTTGGCAATTGTGAATAAAGCTGCTATAAATATCCACATTCAAGTTTGTGTGTGGACATAACTTTTGAAATCCTTTGAGTAAATACCAAAATGTGTGATTATAGGATCATATGGTAAGACTATTTTTTTTTTTTGTAAGAAACTGTCAGACTGTTTTCCAAGTTGGCTGTACCATTTTTCATTCATGCCAACAATGAATGAGAGTTCCTGTTGCTTCACATGCTCACGAGCATTTGATGTTATAAGTGTTTTGGATTTTGGTCATTGGTGTATGGAGGTATCTCATTTTAATTTGCATTTCTGCAATGACATATGATGCAAAGCATGTTTTCATATGCTTATTTACCATCGGCATGTCTTCTTTGGTGAGATATTAAATCTTTGACTCATTTTTTAAACAGTTTGTTTTTCTTTTATTGTTAAGTTTTATGTTTAAAAAAAATATTTTGGATAGTAGCCTCTTATAAGATTTGTCTTTGATAAATATTTTGTCCCAGTCTGTGACTTGTATTTAATTATTTTAACATTGTCTTTCACAGCCCTCCAACTGTGTACTTCTCTAATATTTTGTTGACTATTCTGGGGATTTGCCTCTCCATATAAAAGTTAGAATCAGTTTGCCAATATGCACAAAGTAACTTGCTGAGATCATGACTGGATTGTATTGAATCTGTAGATCAATTTGGGATCTTGTAATATTGTATCTTCCTATCAATAAACATGGAATATGTCTCCATTTATTTAGTTCTTTGACTTTTTTTTTATTGCATCAGCTAGGACCTCCAAGATGATGGTTCTTTCCTCCTGCATTTGATCATGTTATCTGTAATGCTTTATTTCTTCCTTTCACATCTGACTCTTATTTCCTTTTCTTGCATTATTACATTAGCTAGGAATTCTGGTATGATGTTGAAAAGCAGTGGTGAGAGGGACACCCTTACCTCACTTCTGATCTTTACAGGACAGTTTCTAGTTTCTCATTATTAAGTGTGAAGTTAGCTATAGATTTTTGTGTTCTTTCCCAAATTGAGAAAGTTCCCCTCTATTACTAAAGATTTTGTCATGAATACGTGTTGAATTTTGTCAAATGCTTTTTCTGCATCTATTGATATTTTTCTTAGCCAGTTATATCTTAGCCTTAGTAATTTTCTTTTTAGCCTGTTGATGTAATGGATTATGTTAATTGATTTTTGAATGTTGAACCAGGTTTGTATAACTGGCATAGATCATGGTTATATTTCTTTTGATACATCTTTGGATTAAATTTGAGAATATTTTGTTGAAAACTTTTACATCTATGTTCATGAGATATATTGGCCTATAGTTTTCTTTCCTTTTAGTGTCTTTTTCTGGTTTTCTTATTAATTTTGTCCTTGCAGAATGAGTTCAGAAGTATTCCCTTTGTTTCCATCTTTTGAAAGAGACTATACAGAATTGGTAGATTTCTTCCTTAAATGTTTGGTAGAATTGACCACTATACATATCTAGGTCTGTTCTAAAACTTCTGATTTAGAAGCTTATTAATTATTGATTTAACTTCTTTAGATGCAAGCCTATTAGGTTGTCTACTTGTTGTGTGAATTTTGGCAGAACTGTGTCTTTCAGGAATTGATCCATTTCATCTTGGTTGTCAAATTTGTGGTCTTAGAGTTGTTTAGAGTATCCATTTATTATCATTTTAATGTCCATGGCCTCTGAACTGATACCCCCTCTTTAATTATGTAAACCATGCCCTCCTTCTTTTTCTTAATTAGACTTCCGTGAGATTTGTCACTTTCATATATATTTTCAAAGAACCAATTTTTTGTTTTGCTGATTTTATTTCCTGTTTTCAATTTCATTCATTTCTGCTCTTATTTTTGTGCTTACTTTGGATTTGTCTTATTTTCCTTTAAGATGGGAACCTAGATTATAGCTTTTAGATCTTTCTCTGCTAGGGGTGCCTGGGTGGCTCAGTCAGTTAAGCATCTAAGTGTCCAGTTTCAGCTCAGGTCATGATCTCATGGTTCGTGGGTTCGAGTCCTCCTCAGGCTCTGTGCTGACAGCTTGGAGCCTGGATCCTGTTTCAGATTCTGTGTCTCCCTCTCTCTCTGCACCTATCCTGCTCACTCTCTGTCTCTCTCAAAAATAAATAAACATTAAAAAAAATTAAAAATAAATAAATAAATTCCTGGTCTAAAAATTACAACACACATGCTGTATTTGAGTCTGGTTCTGATGTCTGCCCTGTCTCTTCAAGTTGTGTTTTTTGCCATTTAGTATGTCTTATAATTCTTTTCTTGTTAGTGTCATGATGTAGGGGGAAAACACATTGCTATAAATAGGCTTTCATAAATGTGGTGGTAAGGTGTGGAGAATGGGAAGTATTCTGTGACCATATGATTAGTTCTCAGTCGTTTAGTGAGATTGAGTCTCTAGACCGTGAACCTCACACATACTTTCAGTTACCTCCCACCTTAGGTAGTTTTTTTTTCAGCTTTTTACTTATCAGGATGTAGTAGTGATTTCTAATCGTCTTTCATGCCAGACTGAATGCCTTGTTCATTTTTCCTATTATTTTTAATTTTTTGATTGAATAATGTCTATAGATTTATCTTCAAGTTTGATGATTTTTTCTTCTGCCAGCTCCAATCTATTGTTGATATGTCTAATGATTTTTTTTATTTTAAATGCTGCATTTTTGAAGTACAAAATTTCCATTTGTTTTTATTTTATAGTATCTATCTCTTCGTTGATACTTCCTATTTGATGAGACATTACCATCATACCTTTTATTTAAGCATGATTTACTTTAGTTTTTTAACAGATTTAGAACAACAGCTTTTAAGTGTCTGTATGCTAAGTCTACCATGTGGGCCTTGTGGTAGGCTGAATAACAGCCCCATACGTGTCTACATTTTATGTTCAGAAAATGTAAATGTTACCTGAAATGTAAAGAAGGGTCTTTGCAGATATGTTAAAATTTTATGATGAGCTAATTAACTTGGATTATTTCAGAGGGTCTGATATAATCACAACAGTCCAAGGGATGCAGGATGAGCCAGCATCTGTGAAGAAATGTAATGAAACCAAAAAACAAAAGTTACAGCTATTGGGCCATTAGTCAAGAAATGTCAGCCACCAGAAGTTGGAAGAGGCAACAATGAATTCTCCCCTAGTAACTCTGAAATCTATTTCCCCCTTAGTATATGTCCCTGCTCAGATCCATTCCACCACCACTCCCAACCCCTTCTACCTTTTTTAACTTTTAGTTTGGCTATCTACCAAGTTCAGCCCCTGGTTCAGCACAAACCGCTTATTTATTTTTGTGTGTGTTTGTTTTATTTTTAAGAAAGAGAGAGAGAGAATAGGGGAGGGGTAGAGAGAGAGAGGGAGAGACAGAATCCCAAGCAGGTTCTGTGCTGTCAGCACAGAACCTGTCGTGTGGCTCATTCTCACAAACCATGAGATCGTGACTTGAGCCATAAACAAGGGTTGGACTCTTAACTGGCTGAGCCACCCAGGTGCCCCAAGCACAGACCATTTATTGGTCAAACACTGTTCTTTATTCCCCTTATCCAGTTAGGGTTTTTACCTTTTCCTGCTGGGTGTTTGTGCATGTATGTGGAGGCTGCTATCACAGTTCAGAGATTTTATGTTTTTGCTCCATGTTAAGCCAGGGACTGGTAGGTTGGAAGTGGCCTATCGAATCATTTTTGAGAGGATGTAGCCTTGGGCATGCACAGAGTCTTCTACACTACGAGAGATGCGTGTAAATTCATAAGCCTGGCTTCTTAGAAACTAATCCTGAGTCAAAGAAGCTTGCTGTTCTGCCAGTGTTTAGTTTGAGGTTTTACTTAAGTCCCTTGTACCAGTGACATTTCTGTACTACGGTAATAGATCTGTGTGTGGATTAGAAATATTTTTAAATCTGTCCCCTACCCTGTGTGATTTCCCTGAATGGCTAAAACCTAGCACACGTGCATAGATTTTTGATCCTCAAGGTTGACAGCAATCCCAGGAGGGTTCTTTACTGTCACTTCCTCTGATCTCTCTGTTAAACTTCTAGTCATTCTGTCATTTCACTTGTTGCTACTAATATCATGGAAATGTCAGCACCACTAAAATCTTTGCTGGAGAACAGTACCACAGGGTAGGCCTGAGTTCTAATACTTGGGTTACTTTGGCTTACAAGGCTTTGGTTAGCCAACCTTACTGTTCTTCACTCACTACACACCAGGTTCATAGGTCTTCATTTTGAACTCCCAACATGTGAAGATGTTTCTAACTTATGGCTTTGTCTGACATACTCTTTCTTATAATTTTCACATGAATCATTCCTTTTCATTACCGAACAAATAATATCTCTTCAGAATTGACCTTATCTGTCTAAAGTATCTGTCAGAATTGACCTTATCTGTCTCCCTTTATATAAAGAAGGCTGTGTTGCCTAAAGTACTCCATCACCCTTCCATTTTTCTATGTTTTATTCATAGTACTTACCACCATTTAAAATTACTTTGTCTATTCACTTGTTTGTTGCCTATAGTCCTGCTTTGGAATGTAAACCCCATGAAATCAGGGAGTTTGATTCTGTAGTCAGAGCACACATCAATTTCTCATTCACAGAATCCGTTTGCACCTTTAGAATTATTGAGAACCTCTGGGCAACTGAGTGGCTCAGTCAGGTAAGCAGCCAACTCTTGATATTGGCTCAGGTCATATCTCATGGTTTGTGAGTTCGAGCCCCACATCAGGCTCTGTGTTCACAGGGCAGAGCCTGCTTTGGATCATCTATCTCCCTCATTCTGCTCCTTCCCCGCTTGTGCTCTGTCTCTCAAAAATAAATAAATGTAAATAAATAAATAAATAAATAAATAAATAATTGAGAATCTCAAAGAGTTTTTTTGGAGGGAAGGTGAATTATATTTATTGATTTTTACAATAATATAAGTTAAAACTGAGAATTTTTAAAATGTTTATCATTTAAGAATAAAATTATAAACTCATTACATGTTAACATAAGTGATTCCACCATCACAAAATATATAGAATCTGGAAAAGTTCTATTTTCTACCTATAAGAGAATAAAAGTATAAAAGACAAATATTGCCACTATTATTATAAAAATAAACTTTGTGAACCTCTTGAAAGAACTGCTAACCTACAGTGCCTGATACAAGAGTAGCAACATAAAACAATGTATTTACAATCAAAGAATTACAAACTATACAAGATAGTTGGCACTACAGAGAATTTTCAATATAATCCATCTAATTAATTTTATCGCCTTCTTCATATAACAATCTCAGCAAATGCTAGTCCAGCTTCTGTTTGCATACCTTCACTTAAGATGTCACTAACTCTTGAAGTAGCCCATTTTAATTTTGAGCTTCTCTAATTTTAAGAAAGTTGTTAGTCTCTCCTTGCTTGCTTCCAATTCCCCTTAGCATCATAATTATACTTCCCTAAATAAGCTTTAGTTGGTTATGATGTTTTGTTTTATTCAATGTTTAGTTTTGAGAGAGAGAAAGAGTGAGAGTGGGGGAAGGACAAAGAGAGATGGAGACACAGAAACTGAGGCAGGCTCCAGGCTCTGAGCTGTCAGAACAAAGCCTGACATGGGGCTTGAACTCACAAACCACAAGATCATGACCTGAGCTGAAGTCTGATGCTTAACCAACTGAGCCACCCAGGCACCCCGGTTATAATGTTTTTAAAGAGTGAATCATAATCTGAATACCAGGTACTAAGAGAGGCGCCATTAGAATAAAATAATAGGCTTTTATTTCATTCTAGATGCCATAATTCATGAAACTAAAGTTCCATTGGCCATTGAAAAGCTACAAAATACACGGTTATGTGATAATAAAATTGGGGTCAGCTGAAAGACTAAGTGTATTTCATGTGAAATTGCTTTAATTCATGTATCCTTCAGTCTGTTTTTATTTTTTATTTTAAATTTTCTAATTTTTTTAATGTTTATTCATTTTTGAGAGATAGAGACAGATGTGAGTGGGGGAGGGGCAGAGAGAGAGGGAGACACAGAATCCAAAGCAAGTTCCAGGCTCTGAGCTGTCAGCACAGAGCCCAACACAGGGCTCGAACTCACAAACTCTGAGATCATGACCTGAGAAGTTGGATGCTTAACCGACTGAGCCACCCAGGCACCTCTCAGTCTCTTTTAATTTTTTTTATATTTATTTATTTTTGAGAGACAGAGTGAGACAGAGCACGAGTGGGGGAGAGGCAGAGAGAGAGGAGAGAGAATTCTCAGTCCGTTTTTAAAGTTATTTTGTAAGTGACAGATTTATACTTATTCTTTATTAGAAACATCTCTTATTCATGTGCCTATATAGAGTTTTTATAATGAGGAATAATTGACAAATGTAATTAATATATGTCTAAAGTGCACAAGGTGATGATTTGATGTACATATTCATTGTAGAATATCAATATCAAAATAATTAACACCTTTATTACCTCACATGGTTAATTCTTATTCTTGTATAAAATGTTGTTTTCTTGGAATGAGCTCGTTGTTTCTGCCTCAATATTTATATCCTAGACTTTCCTTATATATTAACTAAATCTCTTAGCCTCATGAAATATATAGTCATTTTGTTTGCATTTTATTCTAGGTCTTTTCTAAAAATATTGAAATAAAGAGAGTAATACAAAAATATTTCATTAAAATCTTAACTTCAAGTTAATACTGATTAATTTATAATTGTTAAGTATTAGAAGAAAAACAAAATATACTCATGTCTAAATATTTTCCATTTTATCCAAAAAGTTATTATAAGGATCTCTTAAATTCAAAAATATTCCTAAAATCAAGATAGACTGGACAGATATTATCTATCTAAATTATTATTTTGACATCAATAATAATGGAATCAGATCTATTTGACATTAATTTGTACTTAGCAATCCCTTAGAGGCTTCATGCTTACCTCTTCTCTTTGTAAATTTCTCAGTAAAACCACAGAGCAAAGTTTCATAAATCTCAGGCCTATGGGTATATGAGATTTAACAACAATGAAAATAACAATAGCAGCTAACATTTATTGAACAGTTACTACATGCTAGTCATTTTACTCCATGACTGTATGTGCTAAGGCTTTCAGCAAGTGCTACACATGAATTTTTCATTTATTAATTGATTTTTAAAAATTTTATGTTTATTTTATTTTTGAAAGAGAGAGAGAGAGACAGAGTGTGAGTGGGGGAAAGATGGAGAGAGAGGGAGACACAGAATCTGAAGCAGGCTCCAGGCTCTGAGCTGTCAGCACAGAGCCCTACGCAGGATTCAAACTCACGAACCCTGAAGTCATGACCTGAGCCAAAGTCGGACGCTTAACCAACTGAGCCACCCAGGGGCCCCATAATTTTATTTACTTAAACAAAATTTTTTAACATTTATTTATTTTTGAGAGACAGAGAGAGACAAAGTGCAAGCAGGGCAGGGGCAGAGAGAGGGAGATACAGAATCTGAAGCAGGCTCCAGGTTCTGAGCTGTCAGCACAGAGCCCGACGTGGGGCTCAAACCCATGAACCATGAGATCATGACCTGAGCTGGAATCAGATGCTTAACTGATTGAGCCACCCAGGTGCCCCTCATTTAATTTTTATAGTACACTTGTGGAATACCCTTATATTATGCCCTTTGACAAAAAAAAAAATCACTATGGTTAATATAATTAACACTAGCTGTCACAATAGACATAACTTATAATGGTTAACATAACAAATAACAAACTTTGATTTCTTGCTCATACAAATTTAAAGTGGATAGGGCATCCCTCCTCCATAGTGTAGTCAACCTGTCTGAAACATAATCTCTCCACAGATTGATGCAAAAAAAGTGAGGGAATGATGTGCTTAACTACCTTAGACCCAAAGTGACACACTTACTTCATATCACAATCTGTTGACCAGAACTAAATTATGTGGCCCCAATCAAACTTGAGGGAAATTGGGAAATGTAGAGAAACAAATGAAATATTTTGCCACAGGTGCCCAAAGATATTTGATCCCCTTTTTCTTAAACATGGAACACACTTCTGAAAGTAGACAATGGAAAGTCCCATCAAGTCCAGAATCTCTCAACGTGTACAACAGTCTCCTAAATCAGCTTGGATAGGGTTTTAGTTTAAAGACTAATGAATTAAAAAGACAAGTCATCTACCTCCTACTCCATCCATGTATACACATATTGAATGTACAAAGTTGGAATAAGGAAAAATCAACTACAAATGGGAAGAATAGAAGGCACACACTAATCACAGGTTCACTCTGTGAAGTTCTCCTATTTCAACTGTGGATTCCTGGATTAGTCCTGGATTAGTCACTGATTCTGCTTTTTGTGAGGACTTCTGTCTTCTAGAAGTTCTTACTTTTTCGTTATCTCCTTGGCCATATCTGAGGTGGGAGAACTGCCTATCTTAGAGGCTACAAAAGCTATCTCATTATAATTCTTACTTGCTAAAGACTGGGGACTCAAGAGTATATTTAAGTCTTACATGGTCAAAGGAATTTCAGAAAGATTTTCTGGTAATTCCCTTCCATAAAAAAGTTCCATAAAAACTTCAGGGTTATCAGAGTTCTCATCTATTTTCTTCTGTCAGTTCCATGTGCCAGTAATCACATTCAAAATTCTTTTGAAGTCATATGTAGTGCTTAGATCGTTTTTTTTTTTTTTTCTTACTTTCTTCCAATTTCTCTTGCTCTAGCAATTTAATCGAAGTTACTATAAAGCTACCTACAACAATAGGTGGGAAGCCTACACACCTAATCTAAACTCTGTCCTGAGTCATTTTCAATTAACAGGTTTGGGCCTTTGTCTCAAAGTCCTATTAAAGTTCATGTTTTACTATCTGGGATTATAGAAGCAGACAACTTTTCTGAAGATGAAAGGCTCTAAATTTCTGAACTCTTCATTCTTTTGTTTTTCCTTGAAAAAACCAGCTGCTTTGCTGAGCTCTTCTTTTCTATAGGGTAACTTGCCAAAAATCCAGTACAACCAACACAGAATCAATACTCTTGTTTTTCAACTTCTTCTCCTAGAGCCACTAGCTATATACACTGTTTGCCTTCCAAGTTATCACAGGGAAATGCTTTGCTGTTACAAAAATTGGGCCCACGTTTGGACTGGAAATGAACATTAGTTTTCTCATCTGATCACTGAGACCATATTTAAGGTTTTTGTTATGGTACCAATTTCTGCATTTAACAGCATAATTAATCTTAACTTCTATCATATATAAACCCTGAAATCTCAGTAGTTTAGCACAGTAAAGACTTATCTATTTCTCTCGTAAGAACCAATGTGTCAGTACAACTGTGCAGATATGCTAATGGCACAAATGGCCTCCAAGATCTACTTGGCAGGGGAAGAGAATGATGTCCTTAATTGCTTTCATTCTTAAGTGATGTTTCAATTTTGCTCATAGTCAAATGGATAGAAATTATCATATAATTCCTACCTTACTGTACAGGAAACTAGGCAAAACATAAATGGAATATACAGCATTGTTGCTTAGAATCATAAAATAAATCCAAGGCTCCTGGGTGGCTTAGTCGGTTAATTGTCTAATTCTTGGTTTTGTCTCAGGTCATAATCTCATGGTTCATGAGATCAAGCCCCACATCGGGCTCTGTGCTGACAGTCCAGAGCCTGCTTGGGATTCCCTCTGCCGCTCCCCTACTCGTTCTCTCTCTCTCTCTCAAAATAAATAAATAAACATTTAAAAAAAGAAAATAAATCCAAATGCATTAGACTTAAAAGATTATCTTCTTTGCAACAAGTTGTACTTATTTTTATTTGCATTTAACATTCTCTCTGTCTGTTCTTGGTAATAAGGATATTAAAAATCCTTTTTTATAAAATCTGAACTATCATACTGATATAAAATCATACTGAATTTTTGTTTATTTGCTTTTAATTTTAAATCTGGCAACAAAGATTTCTAGTTTTGTATATATGAGTATGCTCTAATTGTTCATCTGAAATAATTTAGTTGATACTATTTTATATCCTGGGCTAAAATTCAGTCATTCCTGCAAACAACTTAGGAGAAAGGAAAAGGGAAAAAAAAGCACTGTTAAAATTGCCTAAAGCACAAGTGGATTGAAATCAGCAAGATATGATAAATTGGATGAATTTGAAAGAAAAATGTTAGAGGCAGAAAATGTAATGTGTTTCAATGGAAACCATAAAATCTGCTTTAGAGTCTTCATTTCAGACTTATAAGTGGATTTAGAGCAAGACAAAGTACATAATGAGGTAAAATAACTAAAGATCGTATAAATCTGATCACAGGCACTTTGATATAATGACCCTCAAATAATTAACCCTTTGGCCTTATATTCTGAATAGGAAATAGCATTTTTATTCTCAGAAATATCTTTTATATTACAGCTGGCACTTTTTATAAAAGATATGAATTTACTTCTTCATAAATATATCTAAAGTATAAATGTTGTCCTGAAATAATTGTAGAGAATTGGTCCATCTTCCAGGTATACTTACTACAAAGAGTTATTATTTTTTTTAATGTTAAATTATTTATTTGAGAGAGGTAGGGAGGGGCATAAAGGGAGAGAGAGAATCCCAAGCACACTCTATGCTCAGTGTAGCCAAATATAGGGCTTAATCTCACAATCCTGAGATCATGACCTGAGCTAAAATCAAGAATTGGATGCTTACCTGAGTCACCCAGGTGCCCTGTTTACTACAAAGAGTTAAAAAAAACACCACTAACATAGTACATACTTTTACAGTTGAAACGGCTGTCTGGTATACCATATCCTTTTTGTATAAATCAAGAAATTTACACATTTAATTTCTAGCACTGAAAAAAATCCCTCAGAATATAAGATAGAATAGGCTTTCAAGAAGCAGCATGTATCTGACCTACAGCAATATGTCATTTTCTTAAAGAGAAAATAAAACATTTGGTTAGGAATTATAAAATAAAAACTGGAAGGAATCATAGGTTTAACTTAAGTTAAAGATGAAGTAACTATTTATTATAAGCTAATAATAAAACAAAATTTTGGATAATATTAACAACAAAGCAATCAACAGTTAAGCTGTCATATATAATTTGATTGATTGATTTGACAATGTAAATGAAACAATGTAATACTTATCCTTAGTCACAAGTTGAAGATAGGGCTTTTTATTTTCTTAATTTTATAGAAGTTCCACTGAAACATTTAATATCATGCTTATCACTTAATATGCTAGCTTCATGAGGGTAGGCTTTTATATGCCTTGTTTATTGTTGGATTTTGAATGTCTAGAGCTAATAAAAATATATATGTAGTAACAACCTAATATGTAGTAAAAATAAGTATAATGAAATAGTCGAAATTTCAAAACCTGTCGTAATGGTGGGAGGAAGGAGGTAAAGTGTCTAGACAGTGACCCATTAATAGTTTATAAAGTGGATGCTCATAGTAAAGGAAAGAAGCCAGGCAATCTAATCTACTCCCCACATTGACAGAAACTCCAGAAAACACGGGCAAATGATAACTTCTAGGAGGAAGAGATCTTATCTATTTAATGCCTTCAGCAGGATGGTGCCTACCTAAAGGATTATTTATATTAAATAAACCAAAAATATTTAGGTTAACGCTTTTCAGAGAATGTCATATAAACTATACAACTCTCTGAAAAACAAAACAAATATTTCATAATGTAAAGACTTGCCTCTCTGTGGGAGGTAAACCCATAAACCTCACTAAAGATATTCTACTTTGCTGGGCCATAGGTGCATTTTTTTCAAGGGAAGGAAGAACTGAAAAGCCACCTTTGATGTTTCAGATTTCTCCCTGCTTTATTTAAGCCTCTTGATTATTTGGATCCTTGAAATTATTAGTAAAGTTTGACACTGGGATAAGATCTCTGATTTGTATGAGTCTAATTTGAGAATCTATTCATGTTAAATTGGCTTATGGAGAAAAGAAAGTGAGGACAGCACATAACTTGCATAATCATATAAAATCGGGACATGTTTAAGACTAAGGGGCCCTATTATTAATTATTACACCAGGAAAACAGCACTAATTGAGACTTTGAAGGATAAACCTGAGACATATATATGGTCATAGTGTAAACAGCCCTTGGTCCTTCATTTATTAGTTATTTGTTTTTCTGACAAATATTTTAAAGTTTTGCCAATTTGAAATGTCCTGGTGAGAAAGTGAATGGGTAAATATGGCTCCATGTAGGACCTGCAATACTCCGTAATATATGAATTATGAATTATTCTGGGTGACCTTATAGTAACAATATAAAGATCAGAAAAACCATATAATGACATAATTATATGCTGGTTTTTTTTTTAAGTTTAGTTTGAAAGAGAGAGCGCGCACACACGTAAGTTGGGGAGGGACAGGGAGAGAGAGGGAGAGAGAGAATCCCAAGCAGGCTCCACTCTGTCAGCCCTGATTTTGATGTAGGGCTTGATCTCATGAACCATGAAATCATGACCTGAGCCAAAATCAAGAGTCAGACACTGAACTGACTGAGCCACCCAGGGGCCCCTATATGCTATTTTTAATTAAATACATAAAAATTATATAGTATTGCTATGGACAACTCATTATCCACATTATATTTATCTTCATGAATACTAGTATTTAAGAATGATATCTGAAAGTTGAAGTTATGGTAACAGATAATATGAATAGCACTCAGACTAATTCATATTCTTTTGGAATCAGTGAACATTACATATGTCTCAAAGGAATCATACGCAGTGCCTACGGCTTAGGAGTTGCTCAAGGTATGAAGATATAAAAACACACAGAATGTGTAATTGATATCAGAACCATTACCTATTAGGGTAGCCTTTTTCTGGAGATTTTGGAGGCAGCATAAACACTTAATTGTAAGCTAAATTATGTGATTCTTGTTTTTATAAGGTAATTTGAGGACCATGAATAGGCCTTAGTGGATCTATGTACCCCTTGAAATTATAAATCAAATGAATGTGGGTGCATATCTGCATTTTAGGGAAAAAGATAGGTTAATTATTTTATCACATTATTAAATTTCCTCAGATTTGGATTTGTGACCAAAGGGAAAAAGAAAAAAAGATTAAGAATCAGAGAAATGGTATCTAGGGGATAGGTTCTCCTAGCAATAAGCCATATTAGAAGGCAATAATTGCTCACATTCATGATCTTGTTAATGAAGACATTTCTGGCCTGTTAGGAGCTCGGTACCGCTTAGCTGACTATACCACATTGAAAAATATTAACATGTAGCCATTCATTCAAATTCTCTTTACCTTAAAAGAAGAGAGGAGTAATTGCCTAATTGCTTTTACCAACTTTCTTTCCCCTAGTTAACAACCTATAATTTGTAAACTTTCTGATATCCAGGATTAACTTTGGGTATAAGTTTTAATTATTCAAATACTCTAATCATAATGTTCTTTTGTATATTATATATCAATTATCAATTTTCAAATTATAAAAATAAGATATTCATAACACTAAAAATGTCATTGGACCATAATTTAAGAGTTCTTTTATTCAGAAGGTTCATCTGTTTCTTTCAGTGTCATGAGGTTATTACGAACATGAAGACCATAGTTCAAAAAAATAAAATTTGGCAATGTCTTCACTTCTTTACTTCTATTTGCTTTTACCTTTGCCAGCCTGGTTCTTTTCTCTGCCACTTTGCTTAACTTGGTCTTTTTCAAGTTCACCACTGACTTCTTATGTTCAAATTCAAATATATACTGTTTTGTCTTTTATTCTAAGACTTTTCTGCTAGCATTCAATACAGTTGAATTCTTTTTATTTTAATACTTTTTAATGTTTATTTATTTATTTGAGAGAGAGAAGAGAGCACACAACTTGGGGGAAGGACAGAGAGAGAGAGGGAGAGAGAGAATTCCAAACAGGCTCTGAGCTGGCAGAGTCCGATGCAGGGATTGATCCCACAAAGTGTAAGATCATTGAGATCATACCCGAGCTGAAATCAAGAGTCAACGTTCAACCAACTGAGTTATGCAGGCACCCCTCTTTTTGTTTTAAGTTAGTTTCAACACTTAGTACATGCATATATTTTTAAAGTAAAAAGTATTATAAAGCATAAGATTTTTAAAAAATTCTCACTAATAAAGACTATAAAAATAAGACAAATAAATCTTGACCAGAAGTAGTACACAGCTATTTAATTCACAAAGCTTGAAATAGAAATTCACATTTACAGAAAGAAGTTCCATATTCTTATTAAAAATATTTAAGACATCTTATTTGGGAATTTTAGTTATGTATTATGTGTATATACACACACACATATATGAAGTTTCATATTATGTTATATACATATATATTTCATATTTACTTCACAGATATTATATATATATGTATATTCCCTAATATGCTATATTTTTATCATAATTGTATAACATAAAGAAATACACTATAAAAAAGTATGACATTTTTACCAGGTCCCATGTAGATTCTCCCTAAACCATACATTTTGCCTTAATGTGCTATAAACATTTTATCATTTTAAACATGTGTCATGATTTGAATAAGGTTGAGAAACACTGCCCTATAAGCTGGCAGAATTACTGTTCATTGAATAACTGTTCTCTCAAGTGCACATACCTATTCTATAAATACTTGTTGAAAAATTAAGGAATAAAAAGGTAAAATCTGTAATTAGCTATATATAGGGTATAGGGAGATTTCATTGAATCCTAGTTGACTCCATAGTGAGGCATCAGTTGTTACACTTAAAAGAGTAGAACAAGGAATTACTACCATCTGTTTGCTTACTTGTCATGCAATCAACTTCTTTTGGATACAGGTAGAATTCATTTACATATTGATCGACGATCTCTTAATAATACTTCCTGTGGGCACAATACTCTGCCAGATATTATGAAAGACAGAGAGAAATTTTTTTAAAAAGTCACTGTTATTAAGGAATTCATATTTTGGCAATAAGAAGTTTGCCAAAACAACCATAACAAAAGGTAAAAATAAATAGAGTGTTATGGATGCATAAGACCAAGGCATTAACTGTGATTATTGGGGACCTCAAAAGCTTACTGGAGAAAAACAAATGTAATTATGGTATTGCAGAATAAGTGAGTTTCCAGAGCCAAAAATGGATGCACTTCCAGGTGGAAGAAAAAAAAATTAGCAAAACAGTTCTATATTCTTAGAATAAGTAGTAGTGTATAACTAGAACACAACCTTTGTAAAGAGGGAGACATACTGAGAAATGAGGCTACAAAATAATCCCAAACCAGATATGCAAGTACCTGAAAGCCACACCAAAAAGTTTATTCTATAGGCAGTGATCCTTCTTTTGTTTTTAAATTGGAACAAGGAAATCATAAAACAGATATGATGTTTTGAAATGATGTACTGGTAGCAAGATCAGATGGAAATCTATTGGGACAATTTGGGAAAGAAAAAATTAGTATAACAATATGGCCTATCAATGGTGGACTGCAATATAGGTAGATTCTCTCTAAGATTTGAAGAATAACTGATTTGAAAACTCGGTAACATAACACCAAATGACAGTGTTACTTCTGGAGCTTGGTGGTCTTTGCCAGAGAACTTATCACTTCTCTTACTGAACTTAGCTGAATTATAACACGAGGGTCTGGAATTGGCAATTTCCCAATAGCTATTGTCAAACAGAACCACATATTCCTGGAAATATGACCTCACAGGCTAAAATAAAACTACATCAAGAGAAAGATAACAAGCTGAACAACATGTGCTATTGGAAGTATAATTAGTTAAAATGTTAGGCAGGTATATGATAGAAATAGTAAAATGGATGCCACTAAAGAATAATTCATGAGTTTAAAGATCAAGTTGAGGTATTCTCCCAAAATAAGTCTGGAAAGGATAAAGAGATAAAAAAGAAAAAAGAAAACAAAAAGAAATGTTTAAAGATATGGAGAACAGAAGTAAAAGCATTCAGGATCTTGGTGTTCCAGAAGGAAAGAAAACATGTGAAGAAATAATGGAAGGTATGCCAAATACAAATGAGCAAAAGCAGGGAGAAAAAAACAAACAAACACCTACATATACATATTATAATATACATATTAAGGATGCCAATTTAAAAGTTTCTAAAAGGATAGAATTAAATGACATGAGATGTCTCAACAGCAATACTAAATTCATGAAAACAATAAAGTAATAGTTTCTGAACATTGAATGAAAATAATTTTGAACAATCACTTTAAAATTTAACTAATTGTTCAAATGGGAAGGTAAAAAATATTCTTCAGGATAAAAGCTCAAAGAAGGTATTCTACTATAGCTTCACAGAAACCTTCTGAAGGAAAGTGAGATGAAATGAGATGAGAATCTAGGAGATGAATCTAGGAGATGCTGCAAAGGATATGAAAAGTAATGCTGACCAAATAACATGGTAAGATTTGCTGTTTCTTAAAAAAAAAAATCTCAAACCAAATAAACAGAAGGAGTATGTATATGATGACGCCATTAAAACCTAGATGATAGGAGGACTACATCCTGGAAAAGAAAAATGACATACAACTGGCAAAACATGAATATGTCCATAGATAAATTAATATTATTGTATCAATGTTAACTTCCTGGTTTTAATGACTGTACAATGATTACATATAATGATAATATTTGGGGAACGGGTAAAGGACATTCAGGAATAATTTTTAATCCTTGTGCCATTTTTTGTAATTAAAAATTATTTCAAAATAAAAAAATCCAAGAGAAGGGGAAATATAGATACCAATTATGAAGAAACAAGAAAGAAGAAAACAAAGAGTGGAACTGGAAAAAAAATGTAAGATAGAAATAGGCCCAACTATCTCAGTAAATATAATACATATAATGGAGCTAATTAAGCGGGCCCAGCTATTTGCTATCTTCATGATGAACATATACAGCAAAAAGTCGAAAGTAAAAGCATGGAAAACATATTAGGAAAATTTTAACTAAAATATAGCTGGTGCAGCTATACTAGTATCAGACAAAATAGAGCATGAGGAAAGCACTATTAGAGATACAGAAAGTAAATACCTAATGATAAAAGGTTCAATTCACCAAGAATATGTAATAACTATAATCATAGAGGTAGTTAATAAAATTACCTTAAAATATAAAAAACAGAATTTGATAGAATTAGGGAGAAGCAAACAAATCCACTGTTATAGGGGAATATTTTGATAATTTTCTCTTAATTCTTGGTTAAGTAGACAAAAGGAAAATTAGCAATAATAGAATATCCTACTCTATTCAAAATCAGAATATTTGCCAGCATCTAGGTGGCTCAGTCAGTTAAGTGTCTGACTTTGGCTCAGGTCACGACCTCACGGTCTATGCGTTTGAGCTCAGCTCAGAGCCTGGAGCCTGCTTCGGATTCTGTGTCTCACTCTCTCTCTGCCCCTCCCCAGCTCATACTCTGTCTCTCTCTCTGTCTCACAAAAATAAAAAAAAAATGTTAAAAAAATTTAAATATCAGAATATTTGAATAACAATGAAAAACTTGATCTAGTGGACTTACACATTTATCATAAGTAGATTTTAACATCACCGAAGAATAGGTAGAAGCCACGATTGCAAATAATTCTCCTTACCAAAATCATGAAATTAAAGGAAGCTGCTGCTTATGGGACTGTCACAGCACTTTTAACCACCAAGTACTCCCAGCATTACTCATCTTTCAATTTAGAGGAAATGAGTAAGTAGTCCAGAAAGGGTCTACATCTCAAACACAGTGTTATTACCTAATATTAACTAAATGGCAGAAGGAAGAGACCCCCAAACTTCATAATCTTCCAAAATGAGACTTGTTGAGCCCATTTTTTGAGTATGGTTAGAGAAAGAAATTATACTGATCATTCTAAAAGGAAAAATGACATATTGAAGGAAGGACAAATGCTCCTAACAGCACAAGGTGTTTCTCATCCTTTATGAGTCTGACAATATGCTATTATGTAAAAATTGGTGAAATGGATTAAGATGATCCTAAATATAAAAATTCAATGATTGAAAAGAAACAGAAAATACTGCTCAGTAGAAAAAACAAAGGCAGTTTTTAATACTGAATTGATAAAAATTCATGCCCCTCCCCAAATCTTTTCAAGAACATCAATACAATTTCTGGCTGCTTTAAAAATTAACTATTTGATTAAAGCAAGTATAAAGTAATTGGCTATGATTTAAATAAGAGAAATATGGGAAAATGTTATTTTTACTCTATTTCTTCTAATTATATGGATTTAAGATAAGTTAGTCTTCAATTTCTATGACTTTTTAACAACAGAAATATTAAAAATAAATGGGAAATAACAGAGTTTTATATGAAATGGGCGGCTCCACAATATTTTGAATGACAGAGGGAACGGCAGAGTTTATTAGATTACATAGATTCAGATAGCTTAATCTAATACAACCATATTCCCATGCACATAATTTAATTATTACATAAACATTTACAGTTCTCAGGAGGCATCATTGTGAAACAAAAAGGACACTAGACTTCAAATGAGGAAACAGAACCTAGAAATAGTACCAGCTCTGTCACTTTAGGATTTTGTGACCTTTTATAAATTATCTTAGCTCTTTAAACTCACTTTCCTCATTGTAAAACATAAATAATAAATTAAATTGAATGTTACAGTGTGACATTATCTAGCAATGGGATGGCAAACACATTTTAATTTTCACAATACATTGATTATGGCTGCACAAAACATTTACTTGAAAGGGAAGTCAATCAGTACTATGATTTACGAATAATGTTTTCCAAGGGTTCAGTCATCCCTTGCCTGGAACAGGATAGGTATCCCAAAACTCCCCTATTTCTTCCTTTTTTCCTTCCTACTTTACCTTCCTCCTACATATTCAACATAAAATATGGCTCAATTTAAAGTCAGCTCAATTTAAAGAATCAATATAGACTTCATATTAAAAATATTTAAATAACTTAAACAACTGTCTTTTTTCTTTGCTCCCTCTTTGTACCCCAGTACCATGACCAAAAAGGAAAAAAAAATTCAAATACAATGAGAAAGACAGTATCAGTGACACCAAATATCATTTGGAAGCTAGAAGCACACAGATAAAAGGAAACTGACAACCAGACACTACGAAGTTGAAATTTAAGATTTGATGTGGACAAGCAAAGAAATCTGATTCACAATACAGAACACTAAAAAGGTAGGGAATTTGAAACATGGTTTAAAAAATTGTTTGGAAGGCATAATTAGATCAACTGATCCTTTGACTAGCACACAGGTGACTCTTTCATCCATTGGCCCTTAAAGGAGAATAAAGATTCACTCTCTGGGGAAGTTAAACCAGAAAAATTATGGACTCAAAAATACCAAATACAAATAAGGATGGGGGTATGACTAAAAATTGAGAGATGAAAAGAAAGGCTTCATATCAAGTTGAGAATAACACCAGTTACTCACAATATAGCCAAAGACTCCTGGGGGAAAAATATTGAAGACAGAGAAATACAACAGAAAATCTAAGTCCCCAGAATGAAGCTAGGAAGAGACGCTTTGAGAAATTAAACACTTAAATGAACCTGGGGAAAACTGAAAGAAAAGAAAACCATATACACACTAACCCAGACAGGATGCATGCCCAGAAAAGACCCAAGAAGTTACTAAGACTTTATCCTGAACTGATCTTAAGGCTCAGGGGTTTGTTAAATAGTGAAAGTGTTCCATGCAAGTCTGCAAAGATGGAAAGAAGTAGCTATTTTACAAATGTTTAATTTGCAACAACAACAAAAAAAATCACAATGCAGAGAAAAAAAGAGATAAACAAGGCTTACTTAAAGGAACAAAATAAATCCCCAGAAACTGTCCCTGAACACACATATCAGACTTACTAGACAAAAACTTATTTACTTATTTATTTATTTATAGATTTTTATTTTAATCCTAGTATAGTTAACATACAGTTTTATATTAGTTCAGGTGTACAATATAGTGATTCAACCATTTTATACATTACTTGGTGCTCATCAAGATAAGTGTACTCTTAATCCCCTTCACCTATCCCACCCATCCTTCCACCCACCTCCTCCTCTGGTAACCATCAGTTTTTTCTCTATAGATAAGAGTCTTTTTATGGTTTGCTTCATTTTTTATTTGTCCATGCGTTTTGTTTCTTAAATTACACAAATAAGTGAAACCATTGGTATTTGTCTTTCTGTGACTGACTTATTTTGCTTAGCATTATTCTCTCTAGCTCCATCCATGTTGTTGCAAATGGCAAGATTTCATTCCTTTTTTATGGAGTACATTTATATACATACATACATATACATACAATTATATTCCATTGTATGTGTGTGTGTGTGTGTGTGTGTGTGTGTGTGTGTGTGTGTACTCTTTATCCATTTATCTATCAGCAGACACTTGGGCTTCTTCCATAATTTGGTTATTGGAAATAGTGCTGCAATAAACATTGGGCTGCATATACCTTGTCAACTTAGTGTTTTCATATTCTTTGGGTAAATACCCAATAGTGGAATTCCTGGATGATATAATAGTTCTATTTTTAATTTTTTGAGGAAACTCCATTCTGTTTTTTAAAGTGGCTGCATTAGTTTACATTTTCACCAACAGTGCACAAGAGTTTCTTTTTCTCTATGTCCTCTCCAACACTTGTTTCTTGTATTGTTGATTTTAGCCATGCTTAAAAGTGTGAGGTTATATTTCATTGCGGTTTTGATTTGTATTTCCCCAATAACTAATGATGTTTAGCATGTTTTCATGTTAGACAAAGACTAAAACAATTGTTTTAAATATGCTCAAAGAGACAAAGGAAAACATGGGCAAATAACTAAGGCAAATAAGGGAAACAATATATAAACAAAATAAGAATATCAACAAAGAGATAAAAATTATTGAAAAGAATTAAACAGAAATTTTTAAAAAGAAAAATAAATAAAATAACTGAATTGAAAAAATCACTAGCAGTTCAACAGCAGAAGTAAACAAAAAGAAAAAAATCAGCAAAGTTAAAGACAGATCTTTTGAAATCATTGACTCTGGGAACAAAAAGAAAACAGGATGAAGAAAAGTGAACAGGGAATAAGGAACTTATGGGATACTATCAAATGTATTAAAATATGCATTTTGGGAATCCCATAAGGAAGAGAGTAAGGAATAGATAAGTTATTTGAAGAAACATTAGCTGAACCTCCCAAATTTGAGGAGACACATGCATTTATAAATCAAAACGCTCTATAAATGCCAAACAAGATAAACAAAATGAGATCCACATTGAGAGACCTTATAAAGAAAATGTGAAAAGACAAAGAAAAATCTTGAAAGCCATAAGAAAAAAGTGACTCATCAGATACTCAACACATACACATTGAAAGGGATTTTCAGTAAGATAATTAGCAGATATGTCAGCAGAAACTTTGCATGCCAGGAAGCAGCAGAAGGATATACTTAAAGTACTGAAATTAAGACAAAAATTTGTCAACTGAGAATTCTATACTTACTAAAACTCTCTGTGATAGTTAATTTTACATGGCAACTTGGTTAACACCATGGTACCCAGATATTTGGCAATATATATATATATATATATATATATATATATATATACCATATATATATCATATGTATATGTATATATATATATATGATATATATATATGATACATATATATATGACATATATGTATCATATATATATTACTTAAAGTTTATTTATTTTAAGAGAAAGAGATAGAGGAAGAGAGAGAGAGAGAGAATGAGTAGGGAAGGGGCAGAGAGAGAGAGAATCTCAAGCAGACTCTGTGCTGAGGGAAGGAGCAGAGAGAGAGAGAATCTCCAAGCAGCCTGATGTGGGGCTTGAATCCATGAACCATGAGATCATGACCTGAACTAAAATCAAGAGTCAGATGCTCAACCATCTGAGCCACTCAGGTACCCCTATAAAGTTATATTTTAGATGAGATTAACATTTAATCCAGTAGACCTTGAGTAGAGACAAATAAGGGCATTATATAATAAAAGTGTCAATTAACTGAGAAGATATAATAATTATAAACACATCCAACAAACATCAGAAGAATAAAATAAATAATACAAACATGTACAGATTGAAGGCAGAAATAAATGCTTCTACAATAATAGTAGTACACTTCAATACCTCAATTTTCAATATAGGATAGAACAACCAGAAAGATTAATAAGTAAGCAGAGGACTTGAACAACATTGTAGATAAAATTGGACCTAACAGACATATATAAAACACTACCAACAATAGAAGAAAATACATTTTTATCAAGTGCACATGGAATATTATCTAGGATATGCAATATATCAGGCTATAAAACTAATCTTAATACATTTAAAAATGCTGAAATTATATTTTCTAATCACAAAGGAATGAAAGTAGAAATCAATTAACATAAGGAAAACTGGAAAATTCACAAGTATGTAGAAATTAAATGGCACACTCTTCAATAGACAATAAGATAAAAAAGAAATCACAATGGAAATTATAAGATATCTTGAGACAAATGAAAATGAAACACAATATACTAAAACTTCTAGGATGCATCCAAATCAGTGCCAAGATGCAAGTGTATGGATATAAATGATTACATTATAAAAGAAAAATAGTCTCAAATAAACAATCTAAATTTACATTTTACAGAACTGGTAAAAGTATAAACTAAACTAAGCTAGGAAGAAGGAAAATAATAAATATCAAAAAGGAGATAAACAGAGTTATAAAAACAGCAGAAAAAGTGAAAATAAGATATAGCTCTTCAAAAATATAAACAAAATTGACAAAACTTTAGCTAGAAAAGCTAAGAAGAAAAAAGGGTCAAATAACTAAAATCAGAAGGGAAAGCAGGTACGTTACTATGATTTTACAAAATTAGGAAGGATTATAAAAATACTGAAAATAAATATACACAAATAAATTGTATAACTTAGATGACATAGACAAATTCCTATAAATACACAACCTACCAACACTGAATCATGAAGAAACAAAAAATCTGAATACATCTATAGCTCATAAGGAGATTTAATCAGTAATTGAAAACTCCCCAACAAATAAAGTAAAAGACCAGATGATTTTAGTAGGCAAGAAGAAGTAACAACAATCCTTCTCCAACTCTTCCAAAAAACTGAAAAGGAGGGAATACCTCCTTACTCCCCTGAGGCTACATTATCCTGATACTCAAGCCAAAGACACTACAAGAAAAGAAAACCAATATCCTTTATGAATACTAATGCAAAATCCTCTACAAACTACTAACAAACTCAACTAAGTAGCATATTAAAAAGATTATACATCAGGATCAAGTGGGATTTATTCCTGGAATGCAGGAAATGGTACAACATATGAAAATCAATCAACATAATACACATTAACAGAATGAAGGAAAAAACAAAATGACCCGTCTCAATCAATGCAAAATAATATTTTGACAAAATTTCAACAAACTTTGATGATAAAAACACTAAAAGAAAACCAAAGAATAGACAGAAACTACCTGAACACAATAAAAGACATAAAACACACACACACACACACACACACACACACACACACACACAATATCCTACAATGGTAAAACACTAAAATTTTCTTCTCTAACATCATGAATAAGACAAATGCCCACTTTTGCACTTGTATTTAATATAGTACTGGAAGTCCTAGCCAGAGCTAGGCAAGAAATTTAGGCAAGAAAACTAAAAGACATGAAAACTGGAAAGGAAGAAGTAAAATTATTTGTTGATACAGAACATGATCTTACATGTAGAAAACTGGGAAGATCACACAGACTCATACACACACACCACACACACACACACACACACACACACACACGACCCTATCAGAATTACAGACAAATTCAACAAACTTACAGGATACAAAAACCAACACACAAGTATCATTTGTGTTTCTATATATTAACAATGAGGGATCCAAAAAGGAAATTAAAAAAAATAATTTCATTTATAACAGTATCAAGAAGAATAAAATACTTAGAATAAATTTAACTAACGATGCGAAAGACTTGTACGCTGAAACCTACAATATGTTGCTGAAAGAAATTAAAGATGACACAAATAAATGGAAAAAACATCCCATGTTTGTGGACTGGAAGATATAACATTGCTAAACTACTACTCAAAGTAATCTATAAATTCAATCAACTCCATATAAAAATCCCAATGGCATTTTAGCAGAAATAGAAAAATCCATCCTAAAATTCATACAAAATTTCAAGAGACCCCAAAGAGTGAAAACAACCCTAAAAAAGAAGAAAGTTGCAGTTCTCATACCTCATCATTTTGAAACTTATTACAAAGCTAGAGTAATCACACCAGTGTGGTTCTGATATAAAGACAGACATATGGGGTACCTGGGTGGCTCAGTCGGTTAAGCAACCGACTTCAGCTCAGGTCATGATCTCACGGTTCGTGAGTGTGTGTCCCACTTGGGGCTCCGCGCTGACAGCTCAAAGTCTGGGGCCTGCTTCACATTCTGTTTCCTTTTCTGCCCCTCCACTTTTTGTGTTCTCTCTCTCTTAAAAATAAATAAATAAACATAAAAAAATAAAAGATAGACATATACATCACTGGAATAGAACAGAAGCTCAGAAGTAAACTCTTGCATATACAATCAAATGATTTTCAAAATGGATATCAAGATGATTCAATACTCTTCTCAACAAATGGAATTCAGAAAACTGGATTCCATGTGCAAAAGGTAAAGTTGGACTCTACATAATATATAAAAATTAACCCCAAATGGATAAAAAACTTTTGTGCATGAAGGTACTATCAACAATGTAAAAAGGCAACCCATAGAACAGGAGAAATGTGTATGTATATATATATATATACATATATATATATACATATATATATGTGTATATATATATATATATATATGATTTATGTCTAGAATATACAAACAAATTCTACAATTCAATAGCAACAAAAGAGCAAACAATACAAATAGGCAATGGACAACAAAGGACTTGAATAAACATTTCTACAAAGAAGATGTACCAATAAGCACATGAAAATATGCTCAGCTTCACTAATCTAATCATTAGAGAAATGCAAAACAAAAGCACAATGAGATATGACCTCATACCCTCTAGGATGGCTACCATAGAAGAAGAAGAAGAAAGAGAAGAAGGAAGGGGGTATGAGGAGGAAGCAATAAGGAAATGGGGGAGGAGTGGGGAAGGAACAGCAAAAAAGGAAAGAAAATAACAAGTATTGGCTAGGATGTGAAGAAATTAGAGACCTGTGCACTGTTGCTGGGAATGCAGAATGGTACAACAGCTGTAGAAAACAGTATGGTAGTATTTTAAAAAGTTAAAATTACCATATGATCCAGCAATTCCACTTCTGGGTGTATACTCAAACTAATGAAATCAGAATCTCAAAGAAATATCTGTACACCCATACTCATAGCAGCAGTATTTACAACAGCTAAAATACAGAAGCAACCCAAGTGTCAATTAACAGATGAAAAGATAAGCAAAGGTATCTACATATAGTTGACCTTTGCACAAGGCAGGGGTTAGGAGCACCACCCCCTTGCACAGTTGAAATTCCATGTATAACTTTTGGCTTCCCAAAAACTTAACCTGTAATAGCCTGCTATAGGACCAAAAGTCTCACTAATAACATAGTCAATTAACACATATTTTGTATGTTGTATGTATTATATACTGTATTCTTATAATAAAGTAAGCTAGAGAAAAAAATTATAAGGAAGAGAAAACACATTTATAGTACTAGTATTTGTATAAAAAAAAAAACTGTGTATACGTGAACCTGCACAATTCAACACTATGTTGTTCAAAGGTCAACTGTAATGGAATATTTATTTAACTTTAAAAAGAAAACAAAATAGGGGCACCTGGGTGGCCCAGTTGGTTGAGCGCCCGGCTTTGGCTCCAGTCATGATCTCATGGTTCGTGGGTTCAAGCCCTGAGTCTGGCTCTGTGCTGACAGCTCAGATCCTGGAGCCTGCTTCAAATTCTGTGTCTGCCTCTCTCTCTCTATCCCTTCCCTGCTCATGCTCTGTCTCTCAAAAATAAATAAACATTAAAATTTTTTTTTAAAAAAGAAAAAATAATGACATGCTTCAACATAAATCAACATTAAAGACATTATGCTAAGTAAAAGAAGTTAGTCACAAAAGGACAAATATTGTATGATTCCACTTACATAAGATAGCTAGAGTAATCAAATTCTACAGACAGAATTGGAATAGTGCTTTCCAGAGGTTGTAGGTGGGGGAGAATTGGGAGTTAGTGTTTAATGGGCATATAGTTTCAATTGAAGAAGGAAGATGAAAAGGTCCCTGATGTTTGCACAACAGTATAAACATACTTAATGTACAGTTAGAAATGTTTAAAAGGGTTAGGTTTTATGTTTTATATATATATACACATATATATATGTATATATATACGTATATATACACATATATATGTGTATATATACATATATATATACATATATATGTATATATACACATATATATATATACACATATATATATGTATATATATAATCATAAAAAAATACAAGAGAAATACCCAGAACTGAGAGATATAAATTTTTACATTGAATTGCTACAATAAATTGAATCAAAAAACAATTTGGCCAAGCAAGCAAACAAATATCTAGAGACAAATCACTGTGAAATTGCAGAATATTTGGTATAAAAAGAAAATGCTAGGGGTGCTTGGGTGGCTCAGTTAAGCGTCCGACTTCAGTTCAGGTCATGATCTCACAGTTAGTGAGTTCGAGCCCCAAATCAGCCTTTTCACACAGTGAAGAGCCTGCTTTGGATTCTCCCCCTCCCTCTCTCTCTTCCCCTCCCCCTCTCAAAAATAAATAAACATTAAAAAAAAAAAAGAAAAAGAAAATGCTAAAAGTTTCAAGTCAGAAGAGAAAAACAATAAATAGATGTTCATAAATATCAGGCTGAGAACTAACTGGAAATAGACTTCTTAAAGGAAACACTGGAAGTTAGGACACAATAAAGCAATTCTGAAAGAATTCTGAAAGAAGCTCTACACAGTCAAATCATCAACCAAACATAAGTGTAGCATAAAGACATATTTAGGCTTTCAAGGATTTAAAAATTTTACCTCCTGTATATATTTCCTCAGTAAACTAGTAGAGAAGGCTCTGTATTAAAATAAGAAAATAAGCCAGGAAAGAACAAGATATTAGAGAGTTCTGGAAATTAGAGTCCCAACATAGCATGGGCACAAATAAATTCTCAGGCCCACAGTTGAAGAGATGTACTAAGATGGATGATGTAAGAGCAGGTTTAGAGAGCAAGCAATCCTGATTGATTCAGCAAAAGGAAAGCCTCAAGCAAATTTATCATGAATACACACACACACACACACACACACACACACACACACACACACATATGAGTGCTGGTTTGAATGGTGTGACATTTTCAAAAAAGTTTTCAAAAAAAATAATATAAAAAACAAACATATCCTAATACATTGTTTGGCTCAGCCATGAGCAATATGTATATAGGCTGAATAATTAAAACATTAAACATTAATTAACCCCCAAATAGTGATGATAAGTGTGTGTGTTAGGGAGATTTTATAAGAGAATTAAATCTCCATCTCTCACAGTGGAAATTTGTAAACAGTATCTAAAACTTAAAAAAAAAAAGCAGAATAGGCATGTTACTTGGAAATATAAAACAGCATAAAAATCAGTTAAAATCATTAGATGATATTGTCTTGGGTACCAGGAAGAATATATGGTATATGAGACTACAACTTTTCCATTATTTCATTTATAAATCTAGGAGTTAAATAACTGGATACAAATCAATAAAAATACAGAGCTTTATGAAATATATAAAGTACAATGGATACTAATATAAAGTATTTATAACGTGTTAATATATACAATAATATTAATTATGATGGAAACTAATGGATAATTGATGAAATAACAAATGAAGCCACTGACACATAAGGCAGAGATAGACCAGTTCATATATAAAGAAAATAAAAGGGAATAAAGACACCATCATGAGTTTTTAAAAAGAGAAAGATTTGAATATTTAAGAATTAAAAGGCTAGAGAAAGAGAGAAATGGGTATAAAGTTTCAGTCATACAAGGTGAAAAAGTTCTAGAGATCTGCTGTGCAATGTTATGACTATGGTTAATGATATTAAGA
Source organism: Panthera tigris (assembly GCF_018350195.1). Taxonomy (NCBI): domain Eukaryota; kingdom Metazoa; phylum Chordata; class Mammalia; order Carnivora; family Felidae; genus Panthera; species Panthera tigris. The sequence continues at coordinate 61,232,774 of NC_056667.1, forward strand.
GGGTAGGTCTCGTGGTAAATATTTTTATCACAATAATTTTAAAAAGGTTTAAGAGAAACCTTGTGGAAATTGATAACAATTTGAAATAATTTCATAAAGATTATTATATGATTTTTCTGTGAAAGACAGAGGTAAAGAAAAGAATGTCATCTGGCCATAACAAAATTACATCAGAAAAAATTCTGTAGAAACAACAACAAAAAAACAAGTATACATTTGACAACCAAAATCTTATTAACATAAAATTTATTTTTATTGACAAATATAATTATGTTCAAAGCCTGAAGGAAATTAAATATCATTATTTAATTGAAATTATTTATATTAATTAATCTGATACTTGACAGATTTCCTGAAAGAAGAACCATGCTGACCTAGCCATACTGCAACAAAGCTATCAATTTCATATGGTTCTTGCTAATACCTATTTCTCTTAATTCCCACCTTACACTCCCAGTTCTTAATATCCATGAAACAACTTTCTGAATATGTATATTTAAAAATATTAAACGAGATATGGAGATTTTAACTAGAAGTCTAAACATGTTATTTCATGGGTATATTTACAGTTCAAAATTAACATGCCCAATTTCTAATGAATTTACTCTTCATCAAAATATGTTCACACATATAATTTAAAAATTCATATAACTAACCTTTTTGAATGATATGTCTTGATGTTTTTGATTTTTTACCAATTTTTTTTTGTTTTTAATTCATATAATATAGAGGAAACATGTTTTCTCTGTTCTCTAGAACTTTTTAAATCAACATGAGAAAGTATATTCTGTGGAAAAAAATAAAAACAATGACAACCATAATAATATCTATTACATACATTTTAAAAACTCTCACATTTATTATACATTACCATGAGTGATTTTATTTTTTTAAAAAAACAGCAAAAACTGTAAGATAGGCAAATTGAGGAAAATATGAAAAGAGTTCCATTGTGTATGATTTTGATAAATTGTCTATTAATAGTAATGATATACTTTGAACCATGCTCAAAAGGAGGCTGAGGGAAAAGGGGATATGTCAGGAGGGTGCCATGACAAAACAAAACACAGAGGGGAAGATAAAAAATAACAAAAAGAAGCAAAATGGTGTTGCCCAGAAAACCTGAAGAGAGATTTAGATTAAGAAAGGGTAGGGGCACCTGGGTGGCTCAGTCAATAAAGTATCAGATTTCAGCTCAGGTAGCTATTCCATGGTTCAGGGGTTCAAACCCCATGTTGCGCTCTGAGCTGGGCTCTGAGCTGAAAGCTTGCAGCCTGCTTTGGATTCTGTCTCCCTCTCTGTCTGCCTCTCCCCCATTGTGCTCTGTCTCTTTCTTTCTCAAGGGTAGACAAAACTATTTTACAGATACTAAAAATACTAAGGAAGAAGGAGAAATGGGACCAACATTATCACAAGTCTTAAAAGTACAAATGGATTTGGTATGTGTAGAAAGAATAACAAATAGAATGTTGAAAGGGAGTTTCATGGGGAGTTGGGGGCACTTTCAGATGTAAACTATGCAATGTCTATAAATTGGTTGGGAATGTTTTAATAAGTAATACTGTGTTATTGGCCTTTGTCTTCACAGTCTATCCACCAGTGATACAGAGGATTCACCAGATCACCAGAAACCCAAGATCTTTCAAAATTTATCATCTCTGTCTTACTGCCTCTACATGGTTTCTATCTTCAAGGTTTACTCATGAGTCAAGGTAGCTCCTAGAGCTCCAAACATCATGTCTGTATTTCAGTCAGCAAGATGGAGGAAAGGGTAAAATGACAAAAGGACATTGGCCATGGGTCTTAAGGTACTTTCCCAGAGGTCTTTCCAATAACTTCTGTTTATATCTTACAGGGAGGATAAGCAATGCAGTCTTTTTGCTAGGTAATGTTCTGCCTAGAATAAAATTTAGGGTTTATTATCAAGAAAGAAAAGGAGAGATATTGGTAGGAACCACAGTCTGCCACAGAGTAAAGACCAGAATTTGGGAGGGAATATACATTTGTATTTTAAGAAACCTTCCCAGGATATCATGCTCTCCTTGATGAATTCCACTGGCCTAAATTCCGAAGACTCTCAAATATATATTTTCAGATAGTACTCCTTTCTGAGATGTTTGTTTTTTATGTAGTACTCATTACTAACCATAAGTCGTGTTCTTTCACCCTGGAAAATCTCACAGATGTCTCATATTCAATATAATTTAAGTCCTTTCTTTCCTCCAAATCTGTTAATTATTATATCTAGTTTTGGTGAATAACACCACCTTCATCCAAGAAGAGGAGAGTCACATAAACTCTCTAATATGTGACAGCAGATAGAATTTTGAAATAAAAAGCTCATTATCATATTTCCCCTACTTTGACCTATCCACTTGTGCAAACATCCTTTATTCTACAATTTAGAAGAGAAACTTGGATATGTGTCTTGGTACTCTATATTTACAGTTTCCTGCCAAAATTCCTATACAGCACAAAATAGATGTATTTAATCAAATCTCCTTGAGTTTCTATCTTTTAAATTTTATATGTGATATTCTTTAATTTACTGAAAACAATCTGTCTCTATATGGTGACTCATTGTGCAAGGTTTTTTTTTCTTTTTTTTTTAAATGTTCAAGATAGGTACTAGGTATTAGGAGGTCCTAGAATGAACCTGTTTTTATTCTTCACGAAAAATCCCTCACTAGTCAACTGTTACACAACACAATTTCTTTCCAGTCTTCACGTGACAAAAATGCTACTTTTTGCTAGAAAGACTAGCAGTTACTTCTGAGCCTATATGTTCTCTTTATATTAAAATTGTTTTCTTAAGTTTGTCAAGAATAATTATAATATAATAACACAGTATCAACACATTATCAAAATATAACATTATTTTAAGTAATGTTGCTTCTATTTTCATTTGGGTTCCTTTCTTCCTATTAAACAAATTATACAAAAATAATATAGGCAACTGTTTTGCCATCAGATATGTTACAATCAACTCTAAATGCTTTTTCAACCTCAAATTCATCTATCAGTCCTCTTCAATTAGTCCTCTGCATCATCAATTTTGTCTTTTCTTACTTCTATAAATTTTGCTCTATTTTCATAACTTGTATCTCCCTACTAACAATGCAATTCATTATATGTTAAAAATCACCTCAAATTCTGTTTCAGTATAAATGGACCCTTTAGAATGCAAGGACATGTTCAGCAATCTGTTTCTAATAATACATATTTATTTGGCTTCCCCTGAAAGAATAAGTAAATTTTTAAAATAAGTGCATATCTGTCAGATCTGAGTAGCCAATCTCTATCACAAAGAAAGTCAATGTATAAAATCATGATATTTAAAAATTAGATTACATAGATATTTAAAATATAAATTTTCCATATTTGTATTCTATTTAAAAATTAAATGCATAGCTAGTTAGTTCCTTTCAAAAATATATTTTCTTTAGCTCTCCCAGTTATCATTTTTCATATATCCACATGTCACTGCTTGTCATCATTTAAAATAATTTTATCTTCCTTGGCTTTTATAAAAGAATCCATGACAAAGCCTCCATACATGATAGTGTAACACATCTAGGAAGATGAGCATCTAAAGTCCTAAGTGAACTGAGGCTTACACAAGCTGCCAAGGTAAAGAAAGTGAGCTTTTCTTTGTACATACTTCAAGAAGGAAAAGAAAGGATATGCCCACTTATTGATATTCAAACTCATGGAGAAGGTTAAAGTTATCAGAAGACTGGGGATAATCTAATAAATATCGTGTTTTCAATAACATAAAGTATTAACAGTTTAATGCTAGTATAACAGTTTCTATTAACTGAAGTACCTTAAACCTAACACTGGTCCTCAAAAATTTCAGAAATACTTTTGAGGATCTTTGGTGGCATTTGGAAGAGGGATAATCACCAGGGAGCAGTATAAGTTTACAACTGATTACATTAGGTATAATTTCATTTTTAACAGGGTCAAAATTAATTCAAGTCAAACATACTTGGCATGATAAACCTGCATTTTAGTAATACGGTTGAGAAACATTTTCACAACTTTGGAAGGCAGCATGATTAGATGGAGATCAGAGATGTTAAGTCATCAAATGAAGAAGAGTAAGGATTAATACAATGATACAACCTGAAGTGAGATCTCTAATATCTTACACAGATGTGTTCTTAGCCCTATCATGATCAACATTTATACAAATGATTTGAATAATAATGAAGGAAATGTTTATGAAATTTTTAGGTGAGGTGGCGACAGAACAAAATCAGTTAACACCAGACACAAGTTTTAAATATTATCAGTAGAGTGGAGCAATAGATCAAATTAAACATGACGTATAATAGAAATAAATATTACAGTTGGGCAAAATGCATTTAATCACTGCAATACATAAAGTGATTTAAAGTCATAAGTGATAATAGGATACAATATTTTAGTTAAGAGTAAATTAAGAGTACATTGTGTGATGACTTTATGCTATATTAAGCATTTTATCTCGAATGAAGAAAATCACAGATCACAAATTTCTGATCAGAACCACAGTTGAAGCACTGTGTCAGGTCAGGGTCACATATTTTCAGATGAGGTTAGATAACCTGGAATGTGAAAAGAGAGGAGCCTACCTACTGAATTAGTTTTAAAGTAAGCCCTATATACATAAGCCATATTTAAATCCAGAGTAGAAAAAAGGCAACAAAGAGTGATTCAGGCTTCTTACCTCCCCAGATTGCCATCTCCCTCATCTTATAAAATGATAGCATTCTCTTGTTCAAACCACAAAAACTTAGAATTTTTTCTCTATTTTTTCCTTCTTTCTGAAACTCTATATCTAAGCCACCAGCAAATCTTGTCAATTCTCCTTCCTAAATGTATTTCAAATCTGTCTACTTCTCTTTATTTTCACATTACTTGTTTAGTGTAAGCTTTAATCATCCTTTCCAGCCACAAATGGCCTTCTGTTGGTTTCTGCCTTCACCCTGGCTCTTACAAGATTCATTCACATTTATCAAAAGATAAATCTGATATTTATTTTAGCTTTAAATCCCCTAATAGTTGTCCAAGGTGCCCAGTCATTACTGTAAACTGCAAAACCCAGCACAATATGGCCCTGAACCACAAAGCCAAATTCATCTCATGCTACCCTTGACTTTGTTAATCATACTCCTGCAACATTGGATTTCATGCAGTCCCTTGAACTCCACTCAAATAAAACAAGTTACTCCAAGCCTCAGGTCACTGTGCAAGTTCTAGAACACTCTCCTATATTTTGCATGGCTAGCTTCTTATCCTTCAGGTCTTAACATTATTGGAAAAACATTCTGTGAAAGTCTTATGAGAAGTAGGCTTTCTCCTATTATTCTCTATCTCAGCAATCTATTTATTTTATTTAAAACATTTATCACAACTTTGTTTGACTCCTTTGGTTACAACTTGGTTTTTGTTTTGTTTTGGTTTTTGCTTTTGTTTTTTCCTAGAATCTAGTTCATCAGGGCAAGAACTCTATGCTTGCTTTCTTTACTTAGCGTCAAGAATGGCCCCTGGCACTCAGCAAATACTCAATAATTACATGCTAAATGTGTAATGAATAGTACCAAAGAGAAGTACTAGAAGGAATGAGTGGAGGTTTAGGAACTTTGGTTCAATATACTATAAAATGAAACTCCCTTTTATGGAGTGAGTCCAACAACCAGACATAATTTAAAAATAAATTCCTAGCTTGTATTTTTTAAAGGACTATATCCCAAGTAACATTTTTCAATATTCCGTCTTTTAATCCTGAAATCTCCATAATCTACAGTTACTCCAATGCTTTTTACTCAGCAACTCTTTTACAACTCTCTCATTCCTTATTTATCATGTACATCAAAGTAAACTCTTAGTTTTCTAGAGTCTCTTCTACTTTACCATTCCTCAATATGTAACACTTACAAAAAGCATAAACATAACCATCTGGTAAGAATAATTATACATCTACTTGGATACATCTCTCTACCTATTCTGTTGTTCTACATCACAATAAGCCAGAGGACCAAAATGGCAATGAAAGAGCTTTCCTTTGACAGTATTGAGTAGAGAAGCTAAGAAAAAATAATCTATAATAGATATGGAAGCAGAGAGAGACTTGTGTATATTTACTAAATCTCATCCAATCATAATAAGAAAAGAATCTCAGAATATTACTGAAAATTGGAATAGATTAATGGAGAGCTACGGAGCTCCCTATAATTGACAAACTAAATAAGTACATCCTTGTAAAATATCAGATGGATAATTGTATCAGATGTTTATTTTCCCCGAGAGAGATGATAATTTCTCATTTAAAAATTGAGGAGTGGTGACAGTGATAATTTTCTCCACTTTCTGGACCAAGGGTAAATATTTTATACTAAACTCTTTTGTCTCTGAAAATTATGATTCATTTTCAATCCTTAATGGTTTAAGTTTCCAACTTAGCTTAGTTGGTATTCTGAAGATTGTAGTTTTGTTTTCACATTATGTATTATGCACCAAAGCAGGTTGTTAAGAGAGACTCATTATTAACTATATATCTACTCCTATACTATGTATACTATTCTATAATTGATCAAGCATTTTTGCTTTGTCTATATCATACATATAGTTCATTGTAAGTAGGTTCCATTTCAAAGATGATACCAAAAACCTCTTTAGAATCACAATGAAGTCACTAATCCTTTGATGTCCTACCCCATTTTCTGTTGTTTTTGTTCCCTTTCCTCTTCCCAGCTAAGACATCATCTTTAAAAGTGCTAATCCAAATCTTGGGTTTTCCATATAATATTCAAAGGAATAACTTTAGGAATATGCCAAAATCCAAACTAAAAAAAAGGTGTCCTCTTTTGTCTGAATGAAAAACTGTTAACTCGTGTTTGGCTGCATTGCCTCTCATTACGTTACTTAGCAAGCAACTCTTTACCACAGGGGAGGCTAATATAGAGATCCATTATGGCAGGTGCCACTTGAACTCTGCTTTCAAGAATAAGTGCTGGTTAACATGAAATAAAATCCATGGAAAAGGGGGAATTACTTAAAATAAAGCTTTATGAGAAAAGTTATTTTTTAAGATATTCCCCTAGAAGCAACTGGCCGGTTTAACTGCTGTTTGAAAAATGCTACTATCTTGTTTTTGTTCCCAGTCTTACTTCATCTTAACAAAGAAGACTAGAAATGATAATACTCTTGATACATGAAGAAGAGAATTTACAAAGGATGACCTGGATAAACAAATACAGGACACACAATAAATACAGAAAGAAGTGTGACATTTCTCTTCTATACAAAAAGTAGCCATGAGAAATGAAGGTGGCTGAATATTATATTTTGCTGCAAATGTCCAGTTAAAGAACACCAGGAAAAAAAGCATAATAGAAAGGTATGCTCCCTCAGTTGAAGAATGGTTAAGGTGTAAGGTCTATTCTTACCAAGATTAGAGGTGCCAATGTGTAAATTACCGAGGCCCATTCTGTCTGCTTCATTACAGTGGCTACTTGGTAGTAGCAGTGGTCAAATCTAGTAAACAGATGCTGCAAACCTCCATGAAATTTTAGAATAGGTTATAGTTTCAAGTTGAGAGAACACAGTGCTAGTTCATTAGTAATAATTGGTATGAGGTAAAGGGCATGAAAAATTTCAGAGTATATGGATTTATGTTTCCCTAAAAATTTCTCCAGAAATTTATTTCATGAATTATTATTTATAAGACAATGCAATTCTATTGTCTTATTTTTCACTAATATATTGATTACAGTATCTAATAGCCAATATCATATATAGTAATAATTGAGAATAATTCTGTATCTGGTTTACCTAAAGACCACATTTTTAAAAAACGGTAACTCTACAAAATCAATATTATTTTATTTATAACTTTCAAAGCACTTATTACATTCTACCTTATATCACAGTTAAATACAATTCTCACCCCTAGAAGAAATTATTCCCTCTGAGTACTGGACCTGTGGTTTACTTATCTCGATATCCCTGCACCATTTTGATTGGATTCTTCAACCTCTGTTGCAATAGCAACTCACAAATAACAAAAAAGGATTGAGAAATTTGATTAGTTTACTCAACATATATGTATTGAGTGCCAACTATATCCATGACACTATGCTAGACATCAGTACACTTATTTTGTGAATATTTAAATTCTAGACTTCTCAAAATATTTCATAATTTAATGATTAATATTCTATGTAGATGTGGAAAACATAAGAAGCAAGATAAAGACTTGGAAGTGGGAAAAATTTTGTTTCCAAAAAAAATATGGTTTGATTAGGCTGAAACTGAGGGTATCTACAGAGAGAGAAAAACAGAAAGAGAGACATAGTTGAGAATATAGACTTAATGCTAAACCATTCCTATTAAAAATCTGCATTTTATTAAACCTCATGTGTTAACTTAGTTGGTTACAATATTTTTAACTAGCAAATCTAATCATTTTGAAATGAAGAGAGACATAGTATGTATTAGCAATATAAATTAATACTGCTTAAGTAATCACCAAATGAGATAAGTTCATATGGTAGTGTAAAATTTATTTTCTCATTTTTCCTTAAATGTTTATTTATTTTGAGAAAGAGATAAAGAGAGAGCAAGGGAGGGGCAGAGAGAGAGGGAGAAAGAGAATCCCAAGCAGGCTCTGCACTGACAATGGGGCTTGATCCCACAAACCATGACATTATGACCTAAGCTTAAACCAAGAGTCATATGCTTAACCAACTGAGCCACCAAGGCCCTACTGTGGTGTAAAATTTAATGATGGGCAACAAGACAGAATTTTCTAAAGAAAAAATACAACTTTTCCTTACTAGTAACATACATAGCTCAAGAGTCTATATTTCTATGTATATTTAACAATGACCACATTTATCAAAAGAGGAGAAAGAACAACAGATAGGGTCTATCAACGTTTTACTGATGTTTAGGTTGCCCTTCTTTACCCTAAAGACCTTAGGCAAATTCAGCATTTTAGACACTTTATATGTTTTAAAATGGGGTTTAGAATCTGAGGAAGGGGTTATCGTCATAAAAAAAAACCCTCACCTCAATAAATTAATAGTATCCATATATATATAATTATGTTTCTAAGTAAAGCATATTATAACCAACTTAAATATGCTTTATACATACATACTGCTAAACTGTCAAAGTTGATTCATTGGATAATTTAATTAATTCAGTTGGATAATATTTTCTAAAACTAAGGTTTTAGCCTCCTGCAACTGGGAGTAATGTACTCATTTGGGGGTTTAGAGTATTAGTAAATGTTGCTTCACTTAAGCTTTTTGTTTTGTTTTGTTTTGTTTTACAATACTAACTACTAAAATGACTTTTTCAAATGCTGTATAATTATGCTCCTTCCTTTGAATACAACATATGTGCTAGGAACCACGGGGACTCTTTTGAGCAAAGGTGAATTATATAAAAAATAGATTATATAAAATTTATGTATATATATGTATATGTATATATATGCATATATCTGTATGTATATATACGCATATATATATATGTGTATATATATATATATATATATATGTGTGTGTGTGTGTGTGTGTGTGTGTGTGTGTGTGTGTGTATATATATATATACACAGAAAGCACTCAGTAAGTTCTTTCACTGACTGACCCGGGGTAGCTAGCCCAAAAGTTCTACAGCCCTATTACAAATTTCAGTCTGTCTGAGGTCACAGAGTATTCAGCACAACTTCTTTAACAACTTCAGTCCTACTGCTCTTACTGGAAACATTTCAGCCATGGTCCAGAGTTTATTTACGTGAGGTCCAAAATTCCTGTGGCTAAATAAAATGACTCAAAACTGTAGTCACCAAAACTTTCAAAGATACAAGCAGGCTTATTTTAGGTTCCTAAGGTATCAAAACAGGTATTGTCAGAATCCTTATATTTCATTTAATGAAGATTTAAATATAAAGAAATGTCTGCAATTTACTATGAGTACCTCTAGGCTTTCCTGGTGACTATTGTCAGCAAACACCCATGCTTAAATGGAATATCTCTAAAGCTATATTAAACAGATCAGAGAGCAGCAGTGTGATTCAATAGCTAATATTTTTTAAGTCATGGAACCTAAATTTGTTTTAAGAAAATTCAGTTATGTCAATTTCTAGATGAATCATAAATCACAAATTTTGTCATTCAAAGTATAGACCAATATTGAACATTGAAATCGCCACTCTCTCTTACCTTGAACAAATAAAAATTCATTCTAAGTAAGTGGTAAAGAATGGTAATTTTATTGATTTTGTTATCTTTTTTTATTAGAAAAGGATGGACAGCTTGAAAAGTTCTGAATTATCAGTCTTTGTAAAGCAGAAATTTTTATGATGGTACATTTCACTGGATTTAAAAATGGTAATATTAACTTTCTTGTATGAGGAAGTAAATAATCTCATGAACATTTTTATGCAAGTTTCAAACTGTTAAAATATGCTGGCTTGGATGAATTACCAAGTGTATTTCTCTTTTCAACTTTACACTTATCTTGTGAGTACAGCTGATATCCCTAGTGTCCAATCAGAGACAGGTTTTCATCCTGTTGTCCGGGAATGATGTGCACAATTCCTTTTGACACTGATGAGAGTGAATACATAAATCCATCCCACTTCAGTGAAAATTGACCCATAATTTTTTTTTACCCTGAAGAAAAATACAGTGATAAAGTTTAAAGATGGAAAAAATAGTTCAGCTTTTGAGGTGTACCATTAGTTAATGATACTTAGCAAACATTACATTTTGCCTTGAGGACAATGAGCTCCATATTGGTTTTTAGGTGCTCATGAATTCTCATAATCATGGTTCTATGTGGTAGCAACAAACCTAAAAGTATGAATGATAGGTTTTTCATATTTCAATGAATTCAAAAGTTAAAACAAAAAAGGAAAGACATGCTTTTTATATATTTTCTCCTACCACTACTCTCCACTAAGATGTTTCTTAAGAAATGAGTATATGCATTTCCTATAAAAGTATTTTATAGTTAACAATATACCCTATTTCCCACATAAAGACTATGCCCTGGTTTTGAAAAGTATGGATCTTGCATAAAACTCTAATATTGTCTTTGAACTAGTGTTTTCAAGATTTATCAGCATTCCTAAGATTTGGGGGAAAAAATTACTTGGCATAGTGAATCCAATAAGTTGCCCGTACGCCAAGTACCCCACTTCTAATTGTATCAAAAATAAAATGCTATAAAATGTTAAGGCTATCCATTTTCATTTTCTTTAATAATCCATTAAAATTGACTCATTAATTTATGTATATAATTTATTTTTAGTTTGTTTACATAATCAGCCTATAGCATTTCTGGAATAATGAATTTTATTATGATGACCATAGAATGGAGTAACCCCTTTAACCTTCTTTATCTTTGAAAGGTATTCTAAGTTCTAGTATAACAGGACTGGCAAGAAAATCTTTTTTTTTTTTTAACATAGTTCATAACTTTGTGTGATCTTTTTGCACTTCTTATTTTTTGACTTGCATCTTACTTTCATCTAACTTCTTACAATGATAACCTTATTTCTTCCTGCCCACATAGACAGAGTTCAATGATAAGCAAATTTCTGTTAGCTATTTTTTTCATAGTAGCACAGAATAATATTTTAAGAAAATAAACTAAAATGGCTCCATGAGTTATAAATTATGACTCAAAATAATTATCAGTAGAGTTTAGATTATACTTGTTTTAAATGCAACAGAGAGTATATTTGTTAAGTGCCTCCTATGTGCATATTGCTGTGCTAGGTAAAGGGTGACAAAAAAAATAAAACACAACCTGCCATAAAGTGATTTATATTCCTAAAGACATTCACATAAAAGTCACTTTCAAAAGAAGCAGTGTATAAGTAAATTTAAATAGAAACATACATAAGAAAAATATTAGTAAAAATATTGCAGCTAAATCAGAGAATCTGATTTCCCCTAATAATGAAAAAGACCAAATCTTGGTTCTGGGACATTATCAGGGAATTTATTCTTTTATTTGATGCTGCAACTGAAGCGCAGAGGGAAACAGATAAAGAAGTACAATTCTGGGAATAATATCATTCTTTAAAAAGAAGTAAAGAGATTCCAGGAAGGAGGCTTTGGCCTTGGTGCCAAGAATTTAAGGTTCTTGAAGAAAAAAAGGCATTTTTGTGCCTACTTTGAGACAGAAACCTTCCGATGGCACATTGTAGAAAGAAGGAAATGTGCTGGAATGGAGGTGAATTAGGGGAAGGACACAAAACAATGCTTTCATATATTAGCTCTATCTATGGAAGAGACTTTGCCTTCAGTAAATGGCTAATTCATAACAGCCAAGATCAAACATAGTTAATTTTAATACTGGAATTTCTCACAATGTGCAGCAATGGTTCTGTTTTGAAGAAAAAGCTGCTGGTTAGGTATGCTGTGTTTCTACAATCACTCTTTCCCTCCTTTGGAGCTACTAAATCCCCAACATACAGACTCCATTCTCCTTCCAATTCTAGAGCCTAAGATAGGAGAAAATTAGCCTCTCTGGACCAATACTTAGAGTTCCCTTATTAATTTACCTTTGCTCATAGACTGATCCATAATTCTGGTAATTATTTTTTTATCTCCTCCTTCAGCCTTCATCACTCTATCTGCCTTTGCAATGTTTCCTAGTTCTAATTTGACATCTGCCTTGGGTCATTTCTCAAGCTTTCATTCTAGCAATCCAGTCTTTGATACTGGTTTTCTTCTTAAGCAGTCTGTTAGCATAGTGTCTAGGCTTTGATACCTGAGGACAGACTTCACAAGTACCAGCTTTCAGTGACCAATTTCAACATTACTAAGCTTTTCATACCAGTTGGTCAACTGTTGGTAGCCATGTGACAGTGAACAGAGCTCAACAGTACTCATTGGATGTGGGGCTACCTACCAAACTGACCCTTCTTTACTAGTTCCTAGAACCATAACCGTTCTGTGTCTCCTGTACTGGTACAGTGGTCAAATCCAAATTTTTTCTTAACCTAACCAGTAAGTAAGTAAGTGAAGTAATTAATTACTTTAATTAATGTACCTTTTCTGGTGAATACCAAGAAAAAAAATGTAGAAGTTTCAATTTGAATATTTTAAAAACTGTGAATGTCATCAGAAGATTGAGCTGATTGTAAAGCATCTTGAAGAAACTGGGAACATGAATTAGGCAGAAAATAGATGATGCTTAATTTACATAAGGAAAACATCAAGCAAGGAGACTGGAGAATGAACCAGCTGAAGTACACTGTTTATAATACAATAATGAGCAAAAAAAAAAAAAAAAAAAAAAAACATTGAAAAGATTGAATGAAATAAAATTTTAAAAGGCTCATCTACTACCAAAAGCTACAGCTTCTATTATGATCTTTCATCTTTCATCTGGAAACCTTCCTACATTTTCTTGTCATCTGTCTGTCATATTTCACTATTGGGAAAACTTCAGGCTGATGGGTATAAGATTTCATTCTTTACTCTCTTCTTTATATTATAAATTAAACAATTCAATAATCATCCTAACGTTTGGTCACCCACTATCCTATACAAAAGTTTGAATAACAAATGTAACTTGTTAATTCTAAGTAATTTCACAGGTATAACTGCACATAAGATATTAGGTTGTACAGAGAGACTACTCCTTGCCAAATAATCATTTTCAGCACTCAAGTGAAAATTAAAATGTCCATTAACAGTCCTACCAAACTTTGCTTTCCACAATTCCTCTCATAAATCTCTTAGTATAGTTAGGATAGTTTCCTTTCCATTTCACACATCTGCCAAGCTAATTCTCACCTCCACAGCTTTGTTCATTATATTTTTTCAATGTTACCCTTGATCTTTTCTTTTTTGACATCCAATTTTTTATGTTTCACCACACATCTGATGCTTAATTACACACACATATTGGGCCATGATTCTATTGCCTCATCTAAACAACACATTCCTAAAGAACAAACAAACAAAAATAAAAACAAAAACAAATCTCTCCACTCTCCATTTCCCTATAGCTTGCTGAGGTGTGTGGGGGGGGGGGGGGAGGGGGGAAAGCATTAAAGAATATTAAACTTGATTTTTAAAATCAAGCTTTAACACTCCTAAAAAGTATCTATATTGATATTTATATGTATACAATTATTATGTATCTACTGCCTTTAAAGTATGCAGGCAAAGCTGATTTTATGATTATAAAGGTCATGAAATCTACACTACCCCATATGGTTTATCAGTAGGATATATCAAGTGTTCTACGAATGGAAAAATCATCAATTGTTTCTAAGGACTTTTAGTAGTCTTTCCATTTGTCAACTCTCAGAAAATTTCTCTCCATATCAGATTTTCTATCAAAACATGAATCTTAAAATTAAAAATTTTCAAAAAATTTGGAGGTAAATAATATATCATTTTGTACACATGGGATGAGTTTGCTTGTTAATTTTTAATTTGAGTATAATGATATAAAACACAAATTTTAGGATAATAGATTTCAATCTTAATTATAACACAATAATCAAACTATACTATTGAAGATTCTTAGGATATTAGACTTTTTCTTCAGTAACCTATTTTAATAACAAAAACTTTGCAATGCCAAAGTGATTATGTGGGATAGACATACAGATCAACAGAATAGAGTCCAGAAATAAACCCCTGAATTTGGTTGATTGAGTTCTGACAAGAGGACCAAGATAATTCAATAGATGTATGAGGTTTTTATTATTATTATTATTATTTTTTAAAAAATGGTGCCGTACAACTGGATATTCACATATAAAGGATTTATGTTGGATTCCTAATTCATACTATATAAAAATTAACTCAAAGTGAATTGTAGGCCTAATATAACAGCTAAAATTATGAAATTCTTACTAAAAAATATAGAAATAAACCTTTAAGACTTTGGTTTAGATAACTGCTTCTTAGGTGTGATATTCAAAGTATAAGTGATTGAGGAAAAAAAAGAGATGAATTGGATTTTATCAAAATTAAAAGCTTTGATGTTTCAAAGGATACCATTAAAAAAGTCAGACAACCTACATAATGGGAAAATATTTTCAAGTCATATATGTTATGAGATTTGTATTGAGAATATATAAGGAAAAAAAGAATATATAAGGAATTATTAGAACTCAACAATAAAAAGAACCTATTTATTATAAAATGATGAAAGTAGTTGAATAGTTCTCCAAAGAAGATATACAAATGACCAATAAATACATGAAAAGATCCTCAGCATCATTAGTTATTGGGAAATGCAAGTTAAAACCACAGTGAAGTACCACTTCATACCCACCAGCCTGGTTCTAATAAAAAAAAAAAAAAGACAGATAATAACAAGTGTTGGTGAGGATTTGGAGAAATTAGAACTCTCACACATTGATGATGTGAATACAAAATGGTGCATCTGCTGCAGAAGTAAACAGTTTGGTACTTCCTCAAAAAGTAAAACAAAGAATAACCTAATCATCTTCCTTTAACTCCACTGCTAGGTACATGCCCAATAAAACTGAGAAGTATGTCCACCCAAATATTCCCATATGGATGTTCATAGCTGCACTATTAATAATAGCTATAAACTGGAAGCAACACAATTAGTGAATAGATTACAAAATGTGGCATAATCATATAATATTATTCAGCCATAAATATGAATGAAATACTGATACATGTTACAACATGGATAAATCTTGGAAAAATTATGCTAAGTGAAAGAAGCCAGAGACAAAAGATCACATATTTTATTATTCAATCTATATTAAATGCCCAGAATAAGCAAATTCATAGAGATAGAAAATAGATTAATGGTTTCCAGGGCTCATAAGGACTACTGCTAATGGTATGGGATTTCTTTTGGGGTTATGAAAATGTTCTGGAATTAATAATAGTAATGATAGCAAAAGTCTGTATATAAATATACTAAAAACCACTGAATCGAATACTTTAAAAGGATTAACTTTGTCTTATGCAAATTATGTCTCACTAGAGATATTATAAAAAAAAAACATTGTGGAGTTGACAATGTAGTTTCAGTAGTGCTTGTCAGAGTTATAATGAAATGTCAAAGATGTGAAGTGTCCAAAATAATTAATATAATGAAAAGAGATTGAGAAAAATCATTAAAAATTTTCAGGTGATTTTAGGATTCAAGGTTTTTGTTTGTGTTAATGTTTATTTATTTTTGAGAGAGAGAGACAGAGTGTGAGTGGAGGAGGGGCAGAGAGAGAAGGAAATCCACAATCTGAAGCAGGCTCCAGGCTCTGAGCTGTAAGCACAGAGCCCGACGTGGGGCTTGAATTCACTCACTGTGAGATCATGACCTGAGCCGAAGTCAAAAGCTTAACCTACTGAGCCACCCAGGCACCCCAGGATTCAAGTTTTTAAAAAATTGTAACCTTTTTTTAGTATTAATAATAATTCAACAATGTAAGCAAAAAGCCAAATACAAAAGTTAATTTTTTAGCATTTGATAAAATTGAAGCAGAAAATAACTGAAGTGTGCAAAACAACACATTTATCATCAGTTAACTATGCGGAACTTTCATTTGAAATTATTAACAAGATTTTAATATATTTCTCTCTTTTTGAATCCTTACTATGTATTATTTAGCAGTATCTATGGAGTCATAAAACATAAAAGTTTCAAGCTAGATTGCTTAAAACAGAAACAAGAATCTACAAAAATATACATTTTTTAAAAAAAACTGAGATATAATGCTATATCATGTAAAAAAAAATACTGACAATTATTAGACAACTGATGTTCCCTAAAAGACAGACTAATTATTGCCAAATCTCAAAACCAATATAAAACATATAGACTGCTCATGGTAGTGGTAGGAAGAAGAAACACTGTGTTTCATACCTTAAATTTTAAAATCAATGTATAAAATAAAATAGATTTGCAATTTAAAATACACTTTTTTCAAGGAAAAAAAAAAGGAAGATGGTTACTAGGTCAAAGGAAACCACTGCTAGTTATTAAATAATAGAAAGAAAATATGGAGAGTCAAAACATCCACATCCAGGATTGAAAGAATATAAATTTGGATCAATTCTGAAATTCAGAAAAGACAGATGAAATATTTTTTATTAAGTCTTTGAAAAACAGGAAGGATTTATCAAGAAAATTATAATTTATCAGGTCAAAATTTAAAAGAAGGCAGGATCCCAGAAAGATAAGCCCCAACACTCAAAACTGCTTTTGTTCTGAGAATATCTGTAGATCAGGAAGAAACAATTTATAAACTAAACTACACATCTGATGGCTCAAAAGGTCAGGAATCAAAATTCCAAGCCTATGCCCACCCAAGGAGAGGATACTGCTGATATTCAAAATCAAAAGGCTACATCATGAGATATAAGCGAACAGCCCTAAACTAAAATAAAACCTGGATAATCCATAAAATCTCAAGTTTTTCTCTTTCAGGTGGAATGATATTGATGGCAATCCTTAGTGCCTGGTGAGAGCAAATGAAAATAATTGAAGGAAATAAATGTAAGCCAGTTTCCTGCTTGGTATAAAATTAGGCTTCCCCTTTGAGTTAGTTGCCCAAAAAGATTGAGAAACTCTGAATAACGAAGAGAGCTACGCTGAAGAGTGCCAGGTAGATTTCTTGCCTCTCCATGATATAATTCAGGCAGAAATACTCATTTTGGTCCTTGGAAGTGTGGACACATGTCTTTTTACACAGAGCAAAAGATTACTGCCAAACTGTATATTTTTAAAAAAGGGAGTCAATGACTATATTCTCAGTGTTCCTAACTAATTCTAGAGGGTCAGGGTAGCATGCAGATATGTTACGATTATGCATACAGATGGAGTTATGATTATGAAAAATATAATTTTCAATAACAGAAAAGATTGACACCTCATTGAGGAATATTAATAATAAAGAAACTTTTATTTACATTTATATTTATATTTGTCCTATGACTCCTAGGAGATTATCTATTGTATATTATTGATATTAAATCCCTCATGTATGGAAATGGGACAAACAGAACTGATATCTCTAAGCAGATGTTAAAATATGCCAATAAAGTTACCATCTGGCATAATTTATAAGGGCCTCATTACAACTCTTTCTTAATTTCTCTCTTAGGTTTAAATTATTTAATTTTCCTTTACTCAACTCAATGCACAAAGTATTTGTTGAGCAATACTATCAGCACTTCATAATTTCTATCTCTTTACCTTTTCCAGATGTATTATGATATTTGGTGAATCTCTGCTTGTTTCTCTTTTTCCTACTGACCTGGGCAATTCCCAAAGTTCTCACTTCAGATTATGTATTATACTAGTAGTGCTCATTTGCTGCTTTTTAAAATTAATTCTGCAATTCCTTGCTTTCAAATCTTTCCTACCTATATCTATGGCACTAAGCATAATAATAAATGGTCACAGGTTGGTTTTTCCAGAAATGAGATACCAAGACAGAGTTAAGTGTGCAAAACTTTTATTGGGAGGTAACACCTGTTAAGGGAAAATGGAGGAAGTAGATTAATCAGAAAAGTCAAACTTTCTGCCAATCACCCTGGAGCTCCAGAGCAAAGTCTGTCTGAAAGTCTCACATTGAGCAGAAATGACCAGGTCCTCGCAACCATGCCTTACTCAATAATTGCCTGGAGTTTGCCTAGAGAAAATAGTGTGACCTCAACTTGAAAGCAGAGGTGGACCCTGAAAGAAACTAAATGCTGAAGCTCTCAGCTAATGACACTTCTTGCATCTGAGCAACCACAAATGGTAATATTATCCTTGTATGTTTCTGTCCTAATCTTATTCATTTACTTCCAAGTCTTCTCTCTTTAGTCCCAATAAAATCTTGATTACAGGGGACATGTTTTATTTACTTTATTTTTGTCAGTGATGAGCAGAGAATGTGATACTTAAAAACACACAACAAATACCTGCAAAACTATTAAATGGCTAAATTTAGCCCCTTAAGTACTGATGAGGTCATTAAGCTATGGTGTCACTTTTAAGCCATCATTATTACTTCTTTGGACCCCAAAAGAGGGCTGAATTAAGCTTAAGTTAAATTACCCTTACCCTTAGGCAGCCCTAGTATATGCCCTTATATACTCTTCTAATATCTCATAATTCCACTTACCACTAAAAGCCACTATTTCCCAGAAGTCTTGATACTCAGGACAACTCTGTCTCCTTTGGTGAGACCCATTAAATGTAGGCAATTGGCTTCCTGGATTCGAATTGGTATACTCCTCTCCTCTCAGTTCCACACTTTATACAATCGGTCCCTATCCAGTGAATTTTTCCTAGTTCTTCCCTCTCTCCTTACAAGTTCCAGCATAGCACTTGCTTGATTACCATTTTTAAGGCTTTAGAGTTTGTTTTAGTACTAAGGATGTTGTAAATATTCAAAAAAGACCCATTGGAAATAAACTGAATTGCTGATAGAACCCCAAAATGACAGATAATAACAAAGGGCAATTTGTAAACAATGTCATCACAAAGCTTGTTAGAATTACACAAATTGCAACATTTCAGAAACACATTGAAAATAAAGGCCGGGTGCCTGGGTGGCTCAGTCTGTTAAGCATCAGATTTCAGCTCAGGTCATGGTCTTGCGGTTTGTGGGTTTGATCCCCATGTTGCGCTCTGTGCTGATGCTCAGAGCTGGAGCCTGCTTTGGATTCTGTATCTCCCTCTCTCTGCCTTTCCCCTACTCGCGCTCTGTCTCTCTCTCTCTCAAAAATAAACATTAAAAAAAATGTCAGTTTCCAGTATAAGAAAGCATTCTTATTATACAAAACGATGAAATTTAAAAATAAAATATCTACCCATAAGTTTCTTTTTAACCCTCCACATAATTAAAACAAGGTGACCAAAATCACATCTCCTGAATCTGATATAAGATCAACCCTCTCTGTATTGTCTTAGTATCACTTACTGTTAAACAAGACAGAGAGGGAAAAACTAAATTCAATATTTCTTGGCTTGTAATACGGAGATGATTATTCTCTTTCCCTACCCTCAGACTGACCTTAATTTAAAGTAGGTGCATGTGCACGTGTGTTGTACACGCATTGAACACACACACACACACACACACACACACACACAATCCTCAAATATGATTATTTACTTGGATTTATAAAATCAGGGCAAACTCACCCTGCCATGCAAGCTGTGCTCTGCACAATCTCAGGGAATATCCTCTTATATAGAGTCTGATGTAAATGTACTTGTACACTGTACAGAAGCCCTGCTTAAAGTGAACCCTTCTCTTTTTCTTACTCACATAGGCCATGTGATAAATCATCTCACCTTTTCAATAGTAAAAAGGGAGCTACAGCTCACCAAAGATATACATCTAGATGGCAGGTAAACTTATGAAAATATGTTCAGCACCATATGTCATTAGGGAATTGCAAATTAAAGCAATAAGACATTATTAAATATCCATCAGAATAGCCAAAATCTAGAACACTGATACCACCAAATGCTAGAAATACAGGGAGCAACAGAACTCTCATTTATTGCTAGTAGGAATGCAAAATGGTATAGCCACGTTGGAAGACAGTTTGGCAGCTTTTTTACAAAACTAAATATACTCTTACCATATGATCCAGTAATCATGCTCCCCTGTATTTACCTAAGCAACCTGAAAATTTATGTCCACACAAAATCTGCACATGGATGATTACAGAAACTTTGTTCATAACTGCCAAAACTTGGAAGCAACCAAGATGTCCTTCAATAGGTGAATGGATAAGTTGTAATACATCCAGACAATGAAATATTGTTCACTGCTAAAAGGAAATGAGTTATTAAGCCATGAAGAGATGGAGCAATCTTAAATGCATATTGCTAAGTGTTAGAAGCCAATCTGAAAAGTCTCTGTGTATCTTTAGGAAAATGTATTTAATAATGGAACAGGTTCATAGGAGGACTGTATTTGAAAACATTTTGTTCTATTTTGTTTTACAAAAATAGTGTTCAATATGGCATGTATATAGCTCCATCAGTATTAGTTATGAGAAAAATAAATTTTTGGAATCAAGGGAAAAAAATCAATAAAAATATTCTAAAATTCAACCAAACCAGCATTTCTAAAGCAAATTTTACTTTAGTATAGATGACTGCCATATTAGATTACTTCCAATGTTTCCAGGAACCATACGATGTCACAAAGGAATATGAAATATGAACAGTCAATGTATTAAAAGTGGTTCTTTAAATTTTTTTTAATGTTTATTTATTTTTGACAGAAAGAGAGAGACAGAGCATGAGTGGGGGAGGGGCAGAGAGAGAGTGAGGCACAGAATCTGAAGCAGGCTTCAGGCTCTGAGCTGTCAGCACAGAGCCCGACGTGGGGCTCGAACCCACAGACCACGAGATCATGACCTGAGCCGAAGTCGGACGCTCAACCGACTGAGCCACCCAGGTGCCCCTAAAAGTGGTTCTAAGTAAGAGATCCCTTCCAGAGAAACTGGGTTGGATCGCCTTATTGATCCTTCTCCTCATTGTGTTCCTAATTAGGAAGAATATATGCACCCACTCCAGAAAATGAGTGAAGACAAAGGGTATGACATTCCAAACTTCATGCTTCAGGAAGGCAAGGTGTTATTGAAGTTTTAAGAAAAAACAATTAGATCATGTATCTAGGAGGTAGGCTGTCAAAGATTGGTATCTACAAGATAGACTTGTTCTTACTTTCCATGAGGTTGGAAGAGTTAAGGTTCCTGGCCATCACTCTTTTTTACCTTTTAGATGTTTTCCCTCCTTCCTAACAACATATGACTAAACCACTTAAGGAAGCTTCAGATGTGAAGTTGCGGGAGCAGGAGGAAAGGAAGCAACTAGGCTGCCTCTGAGATAAATATGTAGCAAATCGCTTTCCTCTCCTCTGAATCTCTTTCCTTTTGGCTACAATGGGTGTGACTTTCTTTCATATTATAGCTATTCTAAAATTCATGTTTGCAATATAGGAAATAAGTGAAATAATACCACAAAGCCAACAAAGCATAAATAATGAAGAATATCTCATACTCTAGCCCAGGTTACTAAAGTTTTGCAATGGAAATTTCAGGCAAATCCAGTTAGAAACTGTTTTGTTCGGGGCACCTGGGTGACTATTCACTTAAGTGTCCAACTCTTGATTTCAGCTCAGGTCATGAACTCACAGTTCCTGAGGTCGAGCCCCACTTTGAGCCCCACATCCTAACAAGCCCCTTGAAGAGCCCCACATCCTAACAAGCCCCTTGAAGAGCCCCATGTCAGGCTCTGCACTGAAAGCATGGAGTCTTTTTGGGATTCTCTCTCTTCCTCTCTGTCTGCCCCTCACCCTTCTCTCTCTCTCTCTCTCTCAAAATAAATAAATAAATAAATAAGCATTAAAAAAAGAAACTGCTCTGTTTGCTATTACTCCCTATACATACATTTTCCACAGTAACCTTTGAGGAAAAGGGTTGACTATGCCAAAGCAAATTTCAAACATTTTTGGGTGTCCCAGCAAAATCCATCACAATAGTATCTAAATTTCCCTAAAATCCATTATAATAATATGTTTCCCTAAAACTTGATCTCATTGACCACCGTAGGTCTGTATTTCTGTCGGCCAATTCTTCAAGAGGAACGGCCACCTTTTGACTGTGAGCCATCGATAAATAATGTCTGTAGCAATTGTTCCAGAACCTCAGTTTCCTCTGATCCACTTTTTTTTTTAATCAGAGTCCTTACTCATGAATCCTGGCTTTCGGTTCTATATCTCCTTTAACAGCTTAAGTGTGCACCTTAAATGCTGGCTTTGCAGCATAGCATTTCTAAATAAATGTAACTTGAACTCACTCTTCTGGCTCTCTCCATTTTAGGTTACCATGAATACAGGAAGTTTTATGCTTTTTGGACCAAGCACATTTCAGCCTCAAACAGAAGAAAAACAGACATTAGTTACTTATCTAATTACTAAAACTAGAAT
Source organism: Panthera tigris (assembly GCF_018350195.1). NCBI lineage: Eukaryota > Metazoa > Chordata > Mammalia > Carnivora > Felidae > Panthera > Panthera tigris. The sequence goes on from NC_056667.1 coordinate 61,255,734, forward strand.
TCCACTCTTGACTGATCCTTTCCATTATTCTGCTCACAGCATTTTTTTAAAATGAACTCCCAGTATTAAATACTGTTATTTTATTACCTCCTCTCTTTTCCCTACTTCTTAATCTTTTTAATGTTTCTTGGATCCTAGGTTCTCTTAAGCACTCTATGGCATCACTTGTTCTTACTATAGTTTCTACTTGACCAATTGCCAAGTCCCTAATGACAAGATACAAAAATAACAGAAGAATAGTACACCACATAAGTGAGCTGAAGAGACTACAAAAGAAGCCACCAGAAGATGGAACAACAATTTTACACAGAAGAAGTAAAGATTCAAAGATGAATCTTATGATTAAGGATCATTTCAATTACTCTAAGAAATTGAGCTGAAGACAACTTCTATAATGTCTTATGAATAGTAGCTATAAACAGTGAAAAATCATCAGACAATGTACATATTTATAGACTATGAAAGAATAGTTCTTAATAACATTAATTGTGATGTGGTTAGCAAAATTATCAATAATATTAACAGCTTTAGAAAACTCCTTATAATGAATATATATCCCCAAATTTCTTAACATTTAAAATACTTCCAAAGACCTGACAATGATATATTCTATGTGACTTCACAGATATTAAATAAAATACCTCTACAATATGAATATTTAATTCCTGTTTATGCACATAGTCATTTGCCATAATACAATACATATCCATGTATGTATATTAGGTTTTGCATATGGATATATGACTATGTGTATATATATATATATATATATATATATATATATATATATATCTGTACATGAGTGTGCAAGTATTTTATAAATATATATCCAAGTTAGTTATATACAACATTCAATGAAATTCTCCTCTGCATAAAGCACATAAAAAAGCATGTGACATGCCTGAAACCAGTGAGTTTATATTCTATATAGAGGGCCAAAAGACACTTCATATGAACTTTATACTTTTATAGAGCATCTCATCTAGAGCAACTGAATATAGTCAGCACTGTGTGCTACTGAGGAAAAAGTTTTGAATAGGATATATTGGCCTTTTAAATCTATATTTTTATTCAATGGATAATTTCTGTGGGTTTTAAGGGCTTGAAGATATTCCTCTGCTATTTCTAAAACACATGTCCTCAGTAACACTGAAATCAGACAAATGACAGTCTGCACCTTTTTTAGTCTTTTCTAATCATGTTAATAAAATGGAAATATTTATAGTGCAAGTTACTTAGAAACAGGTCTACATGTGAAGGGGTTTATTTATCACAAACAGTGCATTACACATTATTATAAGTTTGATCTAGTAATTATACTAGAATGTCAAGTCTTCATTTCTACCATTATTTAATGTCAAAAAAAAAAAAAACTTCTAAAGATTAAAAAAAAAAAAAAGTTTGTGCTTTTTTGCACAAACTCTGGTGTCAGAAGACCTGGAGTTAAGTCTAGCAATGTCACTCAAATGTGTGGCTTTTGGTAAGTTAGTTAACCTGTAAAAGCCTTAGTTTTCCTCTTTATAAAAATGACATGAAAACACCTATCTTACAGTGCTGTGGAGAATAAATTACAGAACACATGCAAAATATCTAGCAGAGCACCTGACAGCAGTAGGCAGTCAATAAATAAGTTTCTATTTCTGATGTGTCCTCAAAGCAAGACATAATTTATCATAAAACACTGAATGAATATTATACTACATATAGTATCATTAGTTTTTAATAAACTAAATATTTCTTTGTTTTCAACTGCTATGAAGATATTTTACATTACTATTAATAACTATTTGCAATAGGTGATATGAGAAAATAAATATGCAAGGCATAAAATTACAAAATGGTTGTGATAAGAATAATGTACCACAAAATTATATTTGTACTTTGTTATCATATGACTTTTCTTACATCAAGAAAACCTCAAGCAGAATATTAACAATATAATGAGAATATTTAAAAGGGAATGAAGAAACTTTTACTATCGATACATAAATTACAACTATAGTATATTAAATAAAAATATTTAAAGGTAAGTAATAAACTAACCATACTTACACGTTTCCAATGTGCAAGTTTTCCTGTTCTATTAGTTTCAGGCTGAAGAAAGAGATGCTTAAAGAGACTGTCTTCATATCCTTTAGGTATAAAAGTCCACTTTGTTTCACATTCACCAATAAATTTCTCCTGATGCTTTTTATGCAACAAGGGGCTGAATATAAGAGTGGGTTGAGGGGGGGGGGGGCGGGGAGGAAATTGTCATTTAGTTTTTTTGCCATTAAAAAAAAAAGAAAGAAAACTACTCATGAATTCACTTACATCTTTAGAAAACATGGTGCTAAATTTAATGTAATATTTGTTTTCATATTAATACTACATAAAAAACTACTTAGGCACTAAAGTTTACTCATCATCATTCATCAAGGGATGAATGGGTGCTGAGAAATCTCTGGTGATATGGATCCACAAACAGTTCTGTACTCATGTCTGGCTATGTATTTTATAATATAATGGCAAGGAGAACATGACAAAGTTATCTACAGAAATATAAGGTAACCATTATGAACTCTTTTTATTATTCTTCTCCAGTAAAGAAGTAACTATATCTCCATCTATAAAAATTACTCTAGAGCAGTACTGTCCAACATAATACAATGTACACCATCAAATAATTTTAAGTTTTCTATTAGTCACAGTAAAAAATGTAAAAGAAAAAGAGGAGATTAATTTTAATTTTGTTTAAACCAATATGTCCAAAATATTATCTGATAAATGGCATCAACAAACTAATATAAAACTTAATTGTAAAATACTAAATATTTCCCCTGTAAGATCAAAAACAAGGGAAGAATGTCCTCTCTCACCCAACCTACTCATCATTGCAATGGAAGTCCTAGTCAGTCTAATAAGGCAATAAAAAGAAAACCATAGACCAATCTCAGCTTTGAATACAGATGCAAAAATTCTAAATATTAATGAAAAGATCCAGCGATATAAGGAAAGAATAAGAACAATATGATCAACTATTACAAAGCTCATTATATAACCAAATTAATGGAAGAAACATGTCTGTGTATACAAGCAGATGCAGAAAAGGTATTAGATAAAATTTAACAGCCAATCTTTACTTTAAAATTTTTGTAAGAGAGGGTATCAAAGTACACTACTTCAATATCATGGAGACAATTTACCAAAAAATCAGTAACATTTATTCTATTTGATGAAATTTTAAAGTCATTTGAATTAAAATGATGGATGAAGTAGGAAGTTTACAGTTACCATTATTATTAATTAGCAGAGGTAAAACAAAACTAAAAGGAAAGCATTTTTTTCCATTTTTCAAATTTTTAAAGTGAGCTCCATCTATTCATTTCTTCATGCAAAATACTTTCATTGATGATCTACAAATTAGGGTAAAATATATTAAGAGAATAAAACGTATAATGGCTTAAATAATGTAAAAGTTAACTTTGCTCTAATGATGACTAGAGTAAGTTGGTGGCGCAGCTCTGCTCTGCTAAAGTCATTCAACCTTCCCTCACCACTATCAGAGACACTGTCGGCAACCCACATATCCAATATGTTACTCCAGCCCCTGGAAGTGAAAAACATGAAGACAAAGGGATACAACTATCATTTAAGAACTTCAAGCAGCACTTGTACTAATTACTTCTGCTCACTTACAAATGTAACAAGTCAAGAAAACACAGGATCCCTTCCCCAGCTGGTCCCAGTTGAGGCCTACAGTATCATTCCAAGAAATACCATAGCCTGGATCCATGTTTTAGAGAATCTATTCCAAGCAAGAATGTCTGGGAGATCTTGGACTTCCTTCCTCCTCTCAGAATTCACTTATAAGGCAGAAACTCTAACCCAGGTGCAATAGGTAGAGAATACTGGAACCCTGAGAGCCCTTGCCCTCAGCAAGTGATAAACAATTAAAAGGAGCGGGTACCTCCAAGAGAGTAGCAAGCTAAACTGTAAACCATCTTGAGATTTACCAGAGAGAACCAGGAGAGTGGACAGCTAAGAAAAGCCCTTCTGGGATCTGAACAAACTGTAAAACCTGGCCTCAAAGATTACTTTTATAAAGAACCCACTTTTAAAAGATCACACTATGGAACAATTTATTTTCCAGGGAATTTCTGAAAACAATAGAGTAGTCAGTTGGCAACTAATGAAAGCTAGTAATAGTTGTGACATCAAAGGAGTTCAGAACGGCTTAACAGAGAAATCAGAAAAAGAGACGATCAAAGCAAGCCCTACTAAAATCACTGTCATGCCAATGGTGACTGCACCTGGCTAAAGGTTTGCCCTCTAAGGAGAAATATCAGAGGCTCCACAGTGCAAGGGAAATAAAATTTACTAAAATGGTTTACCCAAGTTATTAAACAAATAAATAAGGCCTGGGTGAGATGTTCAGTAACAAGGGTGGTTACAATGTACTATTTAAAATGTCCAGTTTTGGGGCGCCTGGGTGGCTCAGTCGGTTAAGCGTCCGACCTCAGCTTAGGTCATGATCTCACAGTCCGTGGGTTCGAGCCCTGCATCAGGCTTTGTGCTGGCAGCTCGGAGCCTGGAGCCTGCTTCTGATTCTGTGTCTCCCTCTCTCTCTCTCTGCCCCTCCCCTGCTCATGCTCTGTCTCTCTCTGTCTCAAAAATAAATAAATGTTATAAAAAAATTAAATAAATAAATAAATAAATAAATAAATAAATAAATAAATAAAATAAAATGTCCAGTTTTGGGGGCACCTGGGTGGCTCAGTTAGTTAAGCATCTGACTTTGACAAAGGTCATGATCTCACGGTTTTGTGGGTTTGAGCCCTGCATCAGGCTCTGTGCTGACACCTCAGAGCCTGGAGCCCACTTCGGATTCTGTGTTTCCCTTTCTCTCTGCCTCTCCCCTGCTCACACTCCATTTCTCTCTCTCTCTCTCTCTCTCTCTCTCTCAAAAATAAACATTAGAATTTTTTTTAAATGTCCAGTTTTCAACAAAAACTTATGAGACAGGCAAAGAAAAACAAAAGTGTAACCAAAGAGTAGGCCTTTGAAACTGCCTTTAAAAGGGTACAAATGACAAACATAACAGATAAACACTTCAAGGCAACTATTATAAATATGTTTAAAGGAAATAAGCCTCAAATAAGCAAAGAAATGTATAATGACAAGGCTTTTTCAAATAGAGATTAATAAATACACAGAAATTATAAAACAGAACCAAATGGAAATTCTGCAGTTGAAAAGTATAGTAACTGAAAGTTTTGCTAGAGTAGTTCAACAGACTTTAATTGGAAAAAGGAAAAAAATCAGAAAACTTGAAGAGATAAAGATTATGCTGATAAACAGAAAATAATGAAGACAGATGAACAGACCCACAAAGAAATGTGGAGTACAATTAAGTCCATCAACATATGAATAATGGGAGATAGAAGAGGAAAATGAGAAAAAACACAGGAAAAAAATATTAGAAGTGTTAAAACATTCTGAAATCTGATGTAAAACATTAATCTATACATCCAAGAGCTAAAAAAAAAAAAAAAAAAAAGCCTAAAAGTACAATAAACACATTATAAACACATCCAGACACATCATAGTAAAATAGTAGAAATGCAAAAACAAAGGAAAAAAAAAAAACACAAAGGGAAAATCCTGAAAACAGCAGAAGAAAAAGGACTAGTCATGCACAAGGGAACCTGAATAAGATTAACTGCTGACTTCTCAGCAGAAACAATGGAGGTCAACAAGCACTACTATGACACAGTCAAAGTAATAAAGAGAGGAGGAAAAAATCTTTCAAACAAGAATTTTATATACATATAAATGTATTCATACATATGTAAATATAAGTGACAGATGTCATTCTTGACTTTGTTCTCCCACGCAAGAACGACTAACAACTATTCATGGACAAAACACCATTGAGAGAATCCTAGAACAAAAGGAAAAGCTGAATCACATCTCCCAATATACCACAAAGACCAAGACAGAATGCCTTAGAAAGGTAAAAGGAGTGGCTATATGTGAACAGCAATCCTTTTCCTTTAGACCAGTGCAGCACCACACTGAGAGGTCTCTTCTGAGCCTACAGTTCTTTCAGTGGGTAAGAGAGCCCAGGGGTAACATCCAGCCCCTGTAGTGTTTGTGGGTCACTTTGTGGAAGCCCCTACTCTGGTCTTACCCTATGGGGATTACAGGGGAGTCTGTGGTGCTCAACTACTGGGAATCTGAGTGTGACAAAGCAGGGTGGGACCAGCACTGGAATCCTGGCAGACTGAATTCCTACCTGCAGAGCCCAAATGGTAGTCCCAAACAATGTTTTTGCTCATTTGCAGAATCAAGTCAGTGGCACAATATGATCAAGGACCTGGCAGGGTACAGGTTTGCCGCATTTAGGCAGTCAGTCAGACAAGGAGGTTTGCTGGCCCTGGAGGCTGGTATGCTCATGCCAAAGAGCTAAGTCATAGCCCCACCACTTTAGAGCATGGTTCCTGGCATCATCTGGCAGTAAGGGAACACTAGCAATGCTCAAGCTGAGAGGTATATGAGCAGAGCTGATCACCCCCAGAGTAAATGTAGCACCCAGTATAGATAGTTCCCCTGCTTTGCCCAATTAAGGGAGTTAATTCATAGCTTCTCTACTGCTCACTGTAGTTCCTGGCCTCTCCCAATGGGAAAGCCTATTTAGAAAAATTGAGGAGTTGTCTAAGGTGGGTCCATGCACAGGAGAGCAGTCATAACCCACATGCTGCAAAGCATGATTCCTGCCCCCCCCCCCACCCCGGACAGGAAGGGATGGTGAGAATACTCAGAAGCCTCTCTGTGACCTAGCAAAAACAAGGGGCAGGCAGGTAATGCTGACTGACCCCTGAGGAAAGTGGATCTAAGACCTGTCAGACAAACCATTCTGAGTTATCCTCTTGAACAGCTCTTAAATGGTATACATGCAGACTCACTCACCCCAGGGCACAATGCAGAAGTGGTCCTTTGGAAACCGCCCAGACTTCTGGTGGAAGAGACTCATTTCCTAATTCTAAAACACTGGGTCTGAGGGGCAGGGACCTATTGGATTACTCTCCAGTATCAGAGGCTAGTGGATGACCTCTTCCTGCACGCCCCCTCCCTTGCTAAAGCTGAAAGATGCCATCTTTCCCCAACCCCCTTTCCTTTGATGTCACCCTTAATGCTTCTTTCCTTTCCTTTTTCTTCTTTTCTATTTCTTTCCTTTTTTTGGTGGATGCCATCTTTGTACTTTCTTTCTACTGCATTCCAGAACACCAGTATATCCCAGAGGGCAGCTTCTACACATATCTGGTGCTCCAGTTTTTATATCTAGTGACATGGTTTTTATAGCTGCCACCTAATGGATGTCCCTTGATCACCTGGCTATGGAGATAAAGGTGGACCTGAGTTCTTGGGTCCCATGAGACTATAACAGTTGAAGAGAAAGTTCTTGGCAGACTACAAATCCCAGGGCATTGAACAGATAGCACACTGAAACACACTGCCCATCTTTCTAAACAAGAGGCTATTTCCCTTTCCAGGAGATTTGGCCTGAGGGGCAGGTTTCTGGTTTAGCACAATTATAGGAATGTCTTTAGAAGTCCTGAGAGAATTAAGGGCAGTGGATATAATCTTTGCACTCTCCCTCTGCTTTAGTTCAGTTAGCTTTAGTTTAGTTCGTTTAGTTGGGTTAGTTTAGTTAGTTTAGTTAGTATCTTCCAGAAAGGAGCATATACCCTTTTCTGGTGCCCTAATTTTTGCAGTTGCTTTAAGGGGGCATCTCTATATTGACTGGTTCTCATAACCTGTAGGGCTTATACTCATGGGTCCTACAGGAATGTAACAAATGGAGTAAAAGCTCTTAAACAGTACCACACCCAGATCACAGCACAAAGCAACAGATACAGTTCAATCTTTCTGTTAAAGAGACCTATTAGCTTCAGGCTATATAGATTCAGCCTGAAGGGCAGTCTTCTAATTAAAGACAATTTAAGGATTGACTGTAAACATTTCCTGAGACCTGGAGGATGGATACCAACTTCATGCCCACTCCCTCCACCATGCTCTACCAGAGCACTAGTATCTCTCAAAGTAAGCTCTCATACAAGTCTCTTATCCCTTGATGCCTTGGTTTCTATGGCTGCTGCCCAGGGGACACCCTTTGATCACCAGGATCTGGTGGCTGGGGGTTGGGAGACGAGCTTGTATTCCTGGGTCTCAAAGACTATAACAATCAGAGAGACAATTCTTGGCAGATTAGAATCCACAGAACACTACACAGATAACAGACAGAAACACATCCCCAGACTTTTTGTAAAGGGACTTACTTGCTAGTCATGGAGTTTCAGACATAAGGGCAGATTGTAGGCTTGGCACACATCTAAAGGCCATGGAAGCTCTCTCAGGGAATACAGGTTAGGTATGCCATCTTTGCCTTCTCCCTCTGACTCACTACAACTTACATGTATCTCCCAGAAGGGAACTTGTATATTCATCTAGAGTCAATATTGTTGCCAGTGCTACCAGGGAATATGTCCAGATCACCAGGCTCAAGGGCTTAGCAGAACTTATGACTTTGTGAAAGACAACCAAGAGCTAGGGCAGGGTTGAAAAATAAGGTTCATATCTCACACAAGACCAATCCTCCAAGACAAGAAGAGGTAGCTATTTCATCTAATATGTAGAAACCAATACAGGGAGTCAAGCAAAATATAGAAACAGGAATATGTTCCAAATGAAAGAATAAGATGAAACATTGGGGCGTAGGAGAGGAAACATTAATAAAATGGGGACAAATAATTTACCTGACAAAGTTCAGAGAATTGGTCACAAAGAGGCTAATCAAACTCAGGAGAAAAAATGGATTAACATGGTGAGAACTTCAACAAATAGAAAATATAAGAAAGTTCCAATCAGAAGAATTCAGTAACTACACCGAAAATATACTAGAGAGATTCAATAACTGACCAGATGAAGCAGAAGAAAGGATCAGTGAATTCAAACACAGGGCAGAGGAACTCATCTAATCAGAGCAGCAAAAAGAAAAGAATGAAAAAAAAGTAAGTACAGATTCAAGAATTTATGGGACAATGTCAAGCAGACAAACATTTACATTATAGAAGTCTCATAAGAATGAAGAAAGAAAGGGGCAGTAATGATATTTGAAGAAGTAACGGTTGAAACTTCCCTAATCTGGAAAAGGAAATATCCAGGTCCAGGAGACACAGAGAATTCCAACTAAGATGAAATCAAAGAGACCCACACCAAGACACATTATAATAAAAATGTGAAGGCTAAAAACCTTGAAGAATTTGAAGAAGCAGGTTTTTAAAAGCAGCAAGAGTGAAACAACCTGGTATGTTCAAGAAAGCCCCCATAACATTATCAGCAGATCTTTCAGCAGAAACTTTGCAGGCCAGAGGGAGTGGTATAATGTACTCAAAGTGCTAAAAGTAGAAAATTCTCAGTCAGAATACTCTAACCAGAATACATCATTCAGAACTGAAAGAGAAATAGATAATTTCCCAGAGAAGCAAAAGCTAAAGGCGTCCATCACGACTAAACTTGCCTTACAAAAAATGTCAAAGGTATTTGCAGGCCAGAGGGAGTGGTATGATATACTCAAAGTACCAAAAGTAGAAAATTCTCAGTCAGAATACTCTAACCAGAATACATCATTCAGAACTGAAAGAGAAATAAATAATTTTCCAGAGAAGCAAAAGCTAAAAGAGTCCATCACCACTAAACCTGCCTTGCAAAAAATATCAAAGGTATTATTTTATGCTGAAAAGAAAGGACATTCATTAGCGACAACAAAAAACAATAAAAACATGAAAGTACAGCTCTTACTGGTAAAGGTAAATGTATAGTAATGGCAGTAGATTAATCACTTATATAGCTAATATGAAGGTTAAAAGATAAAAGAAGTAAAAGTAATAGTAACTACATGAGTTAGTTAAGGAATGCATAAGATAAAAATGTAAAACGTGATAACAAAAACAGTGTGTAGGGGGAGAAGGGTAAAAATGTAGAAACTTAAAATTGTTTGAAACTTAAGTAATCAACTAAAAAATAAGTTATTTTAAGTTGTTATATTTAAGCCTCCTGGTAGCCACCAAGCAAAACCTATAAGGGATAAACAAAAGATAATGACAAAGAAACCTAAGCATATCACAAGAGAAAGTCAACACACCACAAAGGAACAGAGCAAGAAAAGAAAAATAAACAGAACTACAAATCAAAACAAAACAGAAAAACCCACAAAAACAATTAACAAAACGTCAGTAAGTACTTTAAAGAGAGCACTTGTTGGGATGAGCACTGGGTATGTTATATGTAAGTGATAAATCACTAAATTCTACTCCTGAAATCATTATTACACTATATGTTAACTAACTTGGATTTAAGTAAAATTTTTAAAAATTAAAAATAAATGAATAAAAGCGAAGTTTTATTCCAAAAACATATTAATTAATTAATTAATTAACTTATTTATTTATTTAAATGTAAATGCACTGAATTCTCCAAAAGACATAGAATAGTAGAATGGATTTTTTTTTTAAAGACAAATCTATATACTGCCTATAAGAAACTTACTTCAGATGATACAAGATTGAAGGTGAGGGGATGAAAAAGGTATTCTATGAATACCAAGATATTCAAATGCAAACAAAGAGAAAGCTGGGGAAACTGTATTTATATCAGACAAAATAGACTTTAAAACCTACTGTAGTGAGACACAAAGAAAGGCATTCCATAATGATAAAGAAGTCAATCCAAGAAGAAGATATATCATTTGTAAATATTTATGTACCCAACATAAAAGAACCTAAATAAATAAAATACATGTTAACAGACCTAAAGGGAGAAAGAGCAAAACAATAATAGTAAAGGGCTTCCATACCTCCAGTACACCAATAAATAAATCATCCAGACAGAAAATCAATAAGAAAACATCAACCTTAAATAAAATGTTAGGCCAGATGAACTTAACAGATGTATATAGAACATTCCATTCAAAAGAAATAAATGCACATTTTTCTCAAATGCACATAGAACATTCTCCAAAATGAATCATATTATTAGGCCACATAAGAAGTCATAACAAATTTAGAAGATTGAAATCATATCAAGTATCTTTTCCAATGACAATGGTATAAAATTAGAAATAAATTACAAGAAGGAAACTGGAAAATTCACAAATATATGGACACTAAACAACATGCTACTGAACAAACAATGGGTCAATGAAGAAATAAAAAATAAAGTTAAAAATATATAGAGTCAAAATAAAATGGATATACAATATACCAAGACTATGGGATACAGCAAAGGCAGTTCTAAGAGAAAAGTTCTTAACAATAAATGCTTACCCCAGAAAACAAAAAATAAAAATCTCAAATAAACTAAGCATGCACTTCAAATAACTAGAAAAATAAGTACAAATGAACCCCAAATAGTAAAAGGAAGAAAATAACAAAGATCAGAGCAGAAATAAATGAAACACAGACTAAAAAGACAATAGAAAGGATCAGTGAAACCAAGAGCTGTTTCTTTGAAAACACAAATAAAACTGACAAAACTTTAGGTAGACTCATCAAGAAAAAAAGAGAGAGTACTCAGATAAAATCAGAAATGAAAGAGGTGTTATGAATGATACCACAGAAATACTAAACATCGTAACAGACTACTACATTTAAAGACTAACAAATAGGTAAGCCAAGAATAAATGGATACATTCAAGGCAACATACAACCTTCCATGATTGAATCTTGAAGAAACAGAACATTTGAACATACCAATCACTAGTAGGCAGAATTTGATTTAGTAATTTTAAAACTCCATACACACAGAAGTTCAAGGCAAGATGGCTTCACTGGAAACTTACACCAAACATTCAAAGTAGAATTAATACGAACCCATCTCAAACTCTTCCAAAAAGGAAAGAAAGAAGAAACACTTCCAAACTCTACCAAACTCTATAAAGCCAGCATTATCCTGATACCAAAACCAGATAAGGACATCACAAGAAAAAAAAAAAAAAAAAAAATACAGGCCAATATCCCTGAGGAACATATATGCAAAATCCTCAACAAATTATTAGCAAACTGAATTCAACAACACATTAACAAGATTGGACACCATGATCAAGTGGGATTTATTCCAGGATTGTAAGTATGGCTCAACATCTGCAAATCAATCCAAATGATACACAACATTAATAAAACAAAGGCCAAAAGTCATATGATCATCTGAATAGATGCAGAAAAAAAATTTCACAAAATTCAAAATCCATTTATGATAAAAATTCTCAACAGAGTGGGTACAGAGGAAATGTACCTCAACATAATAAGGGTCATATATGATGAGCCTACAGCTAACATCATACTTGATGTTGAAAAGCTGAAAGCTTTTCCTCTAAGGTCAAGAACATGACAAGGATACCCATTTTTGTCACCTTTATTCAACATAATAGTGGAAGTCCTACCTAGAGATATTTGGCAAGAAAAAGACACAAAAAGCATTCAAATTAGAAAGGAAAAAAAGAAAACTGTCACTGTTTGCATACAACATTATATTATATATAGGAAACCCTAAATACTTCATCAAAAAACTGTTAGAATAAATGAATTCAGTAAAGCTGAAGGATACAAGACCCATATACAAAAATCTGTTGTGTTTCTGTACAATAATAACAAACTATCAGAAAGATAAATTAAGGACACCATCCCATTTACAATCACATCAAAAAGAGTAAAATATGAGGCATAAGCTTAAACAAAAAGGGGAAAAACCTGCACATTAAAACTATAAGATATTAATGAAAGAAACTATAAAAGACTCAAAGAAATGAAAAGATATTCTTTGTTCAAGGACTGGAAGAATTAATATTGTTAAAATGTCCATACTACCCAAAGCAATCTACATATTCAGTGCAACCCCTATCAAAATATCAACGGCGGAACTAGAACAAACAATTGCAAAATTTGGGCGAAACTATAAAAGATCCTAAATAGCCAAAGAAATCTTGACAAAGAAGAAAGCTGGAGGCATCAGGCATGCTGATTTCAAACTGCATTATAAAGCTGTAGTAATCAAGAATATGGTATTGGCATTAAGTATACACATAGGTTGATGGAAAAGAATAGCCCAGAAATAATGTTGGTATATATGGTCAGTTATTTTACAAAAAGGGAACCAAGAATATATGATGGTGAAAGGACAGTCTCTTCAATAAATGCTGAAAAAACTGAACAGCAACATGGAAAATAATGAAATTGGAGCACTATTTTACACAAAACACAAAAATTAAATCAAAATGGATTAAATACTAGAATATAAGTACTGAAACCATAAAATTCCTGGAAGAAAACCTAAGTGGCAAGCTCCTTGAAATGGTTCTTGGTTTATAATATTTTAATGATAGTATCAAATTTATTTACAACCCTAGTTTAAAACTTAAAAAGGAATGTAGTAAAAGTAACCATAACTTTTACTAATGTGTTATTAGTTGTTCAATATAAAAATATATAAATTGTAACATAAATAATCTAAATGTGAGAAGTAAAAGTATAAAACTTAGGAGTTCTATGGAAGTTAAGTTGCTATGTGTTTAAACAAGGTGTTATAGTTTTAAGATATTTTATGTAAGCCTCATGGTAACCATGAGGAAAATACCTGTAGTAACTACAGTAGAGAACATGATAAAGAAATCAGATCATACTGATGCCAAAAGACATCGAACTTCAGAAAAAGACAGCAGGTAGGAAAAAAGGAATAATGGATCTACAAAACAACTATAAAACAAAATGGCAGTGGTAAGCCCTTGGCAGTAGTAAGTCCTTATCAATAATTAGTTTAACATAACTGGCTTAAATCCTGCATTCAAAAGATATAGAATAGACACAAAAAGCACAAGATCCAACAATATGCTGCCTATAAGAGACTCACTTTAGCCTGAGAGTAAAGGGATGGAAAAGATACTCCAAGCAAATAACAACAATAAAAAGTGGCTATACCTATATCAAACTAAACAGTCTTTAAACTAAAAATGTTATGAAGAGACAAAGAAGGTCATTATATCATGATAAAGGAATCAATAAATCAAAAATATATATCAATTGTAAATATTTCCCAAAATTAGAGCCTTAATACATAAAACAAAACCTCACAGAGTTAAAAGGAGAAATAAACAATACAATAAGAGTTGGGGCCTTAAAACCCCACTCTCAACAATAGATAGATCAATTCAGATGGAGAATCAGTAAGGAAACAGTGGATTTGAACAATATTAGAGACCAAATGGACTTAACAGACAAATACAGAATTTTCTATTTGACAACAGTAGAATATATATTCTCCTCTTGTGCACCTAAAATATTTTCTAGGACAGACCATATGTTAGGCCACAAAACAAGTCTTAGCAAATTCAATAAGATTGAAATCATAACAAGTAACTACTTTCACTACAATGGTATGACTCACAAAAGCACAATTGGAAAATAATAAATACATTAAAAAGTAAACAACATTCTATGAACAACCAATGGTTCAAATAAAGTTAAAGGAAAATTTTTAAAAAGTATCTTAAGAGAAATCATAATGGAAACACAACCTATCAAAACTTATGGGATGCAGCAAAAACAGTTCTAAGAGAAGTTCATAGCAGTAAATGCCTATCTTAAGAAGCAAGAATGGTCTCTAATAAACTAACTCTACATCTTTTTTTTTTTAAGTTTTCTAATGTTTATTTATTTTGAGAGAGAGGAGGAGAGAGAGGGAGGGAGAAGGGGAAAGAGAGAGAGAGCGAGCATGAGCAGAGGAGGAGCAGAGAAAGAGGAAGAGAGAGAATCCCAGCAGAGAGAATCTGCACTAACAGTGTGGGGCTGGATCCCACAAACCTTGAAATCATGACCTTAGCTGAAATCAAGAGTTGGACTGAGCCACCCAGGCACCCATACCTAACTCTACATTTTCAGGAGCTATAAAAAGAAGAGCAAACTGAGCCATGGGTAAAAATGATAAAGATTAGAGCAGAAATAAATGAAATAGAGAACAGGAAAACAATAGAAAAGATAACCAACTAAGAGTTGGTTCTTTGAAAAGATAAATGAAATTAACAAACCTTTAGCTACCAAAAAAAAAAAAAAAAAAAAAAAAAACAAAACAAGGAAAAAAAGAGAGAGGACCCAAATCAACAAAATTATAAATGTAAAAAGGGACATTACAACTGATACCACAGAAATACCAAAAGGACCATAAGAGACTACTATGAACAACTATTTACCAACTAAGTGGACAACCTGGAAGTAATGGAGAAATTCTTAGAAACATACAAACTACAAAGAATGAATCAGAAAAACACAGAAAGTCTGAATATACCCATTACTAATCACAAGATATAATCAGTAATCAAAAATCTTCCAAAGAAGAAAACACCACAACCAGATATCTTCCCTGGTGAATTTTATCAAAACTTTCTTTAAAATACTTTTTAGGTCTTTGTTTTATTTTGAGAGAGACAGAGCGCAAGCAGGGGGAGGGGCAGAGAGAGAGGGAGACACATAATCTGAAACAGGCTCCAGGCTCTGAGCTGTCAGCACAGAGTCCGACATAGGGCTCGAACTCACAGACTGTGAGATCATGACCTGAGCTGAAGTTGGACGCTTGACCGACTGAGCTACCCAGGTGTCCCAAATTTTATCAAATATTTAAAGAAGAATCAACACAAATTCTTCTAAAACCAGATAGTAACTTGAATCCATAGGAAAAAAAATGAAGAGAACTAGAAATGCGATAAATTGGACTGTTAATATAACAAATACAATGAATATATATTTGTTCTTTTTTCACTTAGCTCCTTTAAAGTACAAAACATTTTATAAAGTGATTATATAATAATGTACTGTTGTGTTTGTAACATACATAGATGTAATATGTATAACAGTAATAACACAAAAAGGAGGAAAGGAAATACACATAGATAGAAATAACATTTTATAGATCACTAGACAATCTCATATATAACTAAAGCAAATAAGTTAATGTATATATTTTAAGCCCTAGGGGAGGGGTGAAAGAATAACTAAATATATACAATTAAAACATCATTAAAGGAATGGGGAAGAAGCAATAACTAAATGTATACAATTAAAACATCATTAAAGGAATGTAAATGTTACATTATAAACTACTTAATGAAACAAAAGTAGTAATGGAGGGAGAGAGGGACAAAAAGATATGAAACCTATCTGTGAACATTGTGAGTGTTTAGGTTTTTTAAAAATTATCTTGTGTTCTGATATTTTATTTTATTTTGTTCTTGATATTTTACATTATTAAATATACATGACTATTTTATAGATAATTTTAATTTTTAATACATTTCCTTTTTTAAAAGATACTTTCTTATTGAATGATTTGTTTTTTCTTGTGATAGCATGGATTTGTTTATTTTATTTTATTTTTTATAGCAGATAAACTAGATTTTTAAATTTTTTTTTAGTTTAGTAACATTTTATTTATTTATTTATTTATTTATTTATTTATTTATTTACTTATTATTTTAATATGAAATTCAATGCAAACCCAATCAAAATTGCACCAGCATTCTTCTCGAAACTAGAACAAGCAATCCTAAAATTTGTATGGAATCACAAAAGACCACGAATAGCCAAAGTAATTTTGGAGAAAACTAAAGCAGGAGGCATCACAATCCCAGAGTTTAGCCTCTACTACGAAGCTGTAATCATCAAGACAGCATGGTAT
Source organism: Panthera tigris (assembly GCF_018350195.1). Taxonomy (NCBI): domain Eukaryota; kingdom Metazoa; phylum Chordata; class Mammalia; order Carnivora; family Felidae; genus Panthera; species Panthera tigris. The sequence goes on from NC_056667.1 coordinate 61,272,495, forward strand.
TGGCACAAAAACAGACACACAGACCAATGGAATAGAATAGAAACCCCAGAACTAGACCCACAAACGTATGGCCAACTAATCTTTGACAAAGCAGGAGAGAATATCCAATGGAAAAAAGACAGTCTCTTTAACAAATGGTGCTGGGAGAACTGGACAGCAACATACAGAAGAATGAAACTAGAACACTTTCTTACACCATTCACAAAAATAAACTCAAAATGGATAAAAGACCTGAATGTGAGACAGGAAACCATCAAAACCCTAGAGAAGAAAGCAGGGAAAAACCTCTCTGACTTCAGCCATAGCAATTTCTTACTTGACACATCCCCAAGGCAAGGGAATGATTTGTTTTTATAATAATTGATAGGAGGTACATCCGCAGACTAAGAAGAGGTGCAAATTATTTCCACAACCTGTTGATATTAAAACTTAATTTCTTAAGTCAGTCAAAGATAAATATCATATGATTTCACTCATATGTGGAATTTAAGAAACAAAATGGATGACTATAAGGTAAGGGAAGCAAAAATAAGATAAAAACAGAGAGGGAGACAAACATAGTAGACTCTTAAATACGGAGAACAAACTGAGGATTGCTGGAGGGATGTTGGATGGGCAGATGGGCTAAATACGTGATGGGCATTAAGGAGGGCACTTGTTGGGATGAGCACTAGGTGTTATATGTAAGAGATGAATTACTAAATTCTATTCCTAAAATCATTATTACACTATATTTTAACTAACTTGGATTAAAAAATATATTTTATTAAAAAAAAAAGAACTTAATTTCCTTCCATCAGTTATTTGTCCATTTACTTCTTCATTTACAACTCAAGCATTTATTCTTCAAAGCACACTTCCTGACTCTGGGGATATGTTCAAAAATTCCAAAGTTCCTGTTCTTTTTTTTTTTTAAGTTTATTTATTTTTAGATGGGGATGGGGCAGAGAAAGGGAGAGAGAATCCCAAGCAGGCTCTATGCTGTCAGTGCAGAGCCTGAGGTGGGGCTCAATCTGATCCATGAGATCACCACCTAAGCCGAAACCAAGAGTCAGACACTTAACCAACTGAGCCACCCAGGTATCTCCCCAAAGTTCCTGGTCTTAATGGAACTTACACTAGAGCAACTTCTTGTTGGGAGATTCTTTTTCACTCATTAACATGGATTATAAGAAAAAAAATCAACTAAAAATAAATTTTAAAGAGATCACTTATTTCATCTCAAAAACATTTGATTAATACTTTCATTCCATTTTATTTTTACCTAAGAACCTGTAAATAATATTGTAATTAGTAACTGGCTTCTTATTGAACTACTGGCCAAATATCTGAATTATCTAGTTTTCTTAAAAATTAAAACTCTCCTTAGAAAATAGCAAATAGCTCATGAGTTTTAAAAAATGAGGTGGTTGTAAAAATTAGGTTGTTTCTAATAAATGAATTCATTAATTCATTAAGATTCCTCTTGGACAGTGTGAGACAGTATAGATCTCAAGGAGTCAAAGGATCATGGGAAAGGGTAGTCCTGAATGCTCCATGCAAGAATTCACACTGACTTAATTTTTTAAGAATAATGCTAAAATGTGAAAATAAAAAGGTTAGAGCAAACACTAGAGTTTAACTTCAGGGTCATAAACCCAGTGAAACTGTAAGCAAATTTTATTTGATTATGCATGTAAAAATCATACTGCAAATAGTGCCCACAGCTTTTATTGAATTCTCAAAGGAATCTGTGACCCCCTCCTCCCAAAATTAAAACTTAGGACAAACACTGAAAGAAAGATGAGTAGAGAAATAAAATAGTATAAAAGAGGAATAAAAATAAATAATAAAAAGAACAAGAAAAGACAAGTCTCAAATATTTAAAAGGCATGAATCAGCAAGATAACAGAGGAAGAAGTCCTGGGTCCTCCCTTACCCCCACAAAACTACCAATTTAGTAACAATTCACACACAAATTTCTATTGTGAGAAATCTACAAACTAAGTGAAAGCCTCCTACATCCTGGGCAAACACGAAACAAGACTATTCATTCAAGCCAGAAAGGAGATTCAGAACATCCTCTCTCCAGAATCTTTACTCGTGGCATAATATGTTCAGCAAGAGAAGCCGTAGCTTCCAGCTTCTCCCAGGGGAGGGAAATAGTTGGTTCACATATCCAGTGCTCCCAACTCTTCAGAGGGGACTCCCCAGAGGACTGGCTTCTGTTTTGCCTATCTCAGAGTCTAGCCACCTGAGGAAAATGGAGACAGTGGCTTTGGCTGGTAAATGCCCCAACTTCCTCTCCCTGGCTCAGCAGGGAGAAACCACAGTTGCCAACAATACCACTTTTCTCAGGGCTGCCCCAAAGGACTGGCTTCTGACTTGCCTATACTCAAGTGCTGACAAGACCTGGCATAACCTTTCTGTCTAGGGACTAGTGAGAACAGAGACAAAGATTTGGGCTGGCAGTCACCATATATCCCATTCCAGTTCTGCACAGAGCAAGTAAACAAAATCTCTAGCTCTCAGCTTCTTCTTGGGAAGAGTAATAGTTGGACATCTAGTGATCCAACTTTTCTGAGGATATCTGAGAACTGGCTTCAGTTGCACTTGTCCCAGTACACTAATGAGACCTGGTGTACTCTAGGAACCTGGGCGAATACGGAGAACCCAGAAAGCAGGCTGAATTATTATGAAGGTTGGGAGGCCACCAGAAACGCTGCCAGGCTGATTGGTGAGGGTATTCTCCTGTATGAGGTCTTGCTATAATAATTGGGAGATGTGCCTACTTTGTCAAAGGTGCAAAAAGCAACACAGAATCAAGGAAAATGAAGAATCAGGCAAGGATGTTTCAAACAAAGGAGTAAGAAACTCCAAAAACTGACCTTTATGAAAGAAGATATAAGTTACCTGATGCAGAATTCAAGATAAATGTCATAAAGATGTTCACTGAGGACAAAAGAATAATACAGGAGCAGAATGAGAATTTCAACACAGAGATATGAGGAAAAAAAAAAAAAAAAAAAAAACAGCACCAAACAGAAATCATGGAGCTAAAGAACACAAAAACTGAACTGAAAAATTTCACTAGAGTGGTTCAAATATAGACTACATCAAACAGAAGACAAGATCAGCAAACTCAAAGACAAGTCATTGAAAGTAATTCCGTAAGAGAAACAAAAACAAAAAGAATAAAAAAGAGTGAAGAAAGCTTCAGGGAGTTACGAAGTACCAACAAACAGACTAAAATATGCGTTATAGAGGTCCCAGGAGGAGAAAAGAGAGAAAGGACCAGAAAGTGTGTTCAAAGAAATAATGGCTGAAAACTTCCTAAATCTAGGAAAGAAAATGGACACCTAGAGCTAAGAAGCCCAATTAGAGTCAAAGAAGTAAAACTGTCCCTTTTTGCAGACAATATGATCTTATATATAAACCATCCTCAAGACTCTATTTAAAAAAAATGTTAGAACTAACAAACACATCCAGTAAAGTTGCAGGATACAAAATCAACATGATTTTTCTACACACTAATGACAAAAATCACTTCTCGGCCTTTTGGCTAAGATCAGGTGTATACACTAATGACAAACTATCTAAAAATGAAATTAGGAACACAATCCCACTTACAACTGCAGCAAAAGGAGTAAAAACCAGAAATCAGCTTAACTGAGGAGATGAAATACCTCTATATCAAAACTTAAAATATTGATGAAAAACAAGTACCACATGATTTCATTCATATGTGGAATTTAAGAAACAAAACAAACAAGCAAAGGGAGAAAGAAGGAGGGAGGGGTAAGCCAAGAAACACTCTTAACTATACAGAACAACCTGATGGTTACCAGCAGGGAGGTGGATGGGGGATGGGTTAAATAGGTGATGGGTATTGAGGAGCACATTTGTGATAAGCACCCGGTGTTGTATAGAATTAGTGAATCACTATATTGTCCACCTGAAACTAATATTACACTGTACATTAACTAATTTAAGTAAAAACTTAAAAATAAAATCATAAATAAAAAAACAAAACAAAACATGGATGAAAGAAATTAAAGAAGACACAAACGGAAAGCCAACTTATGTTTATGGGCTGGAAGATTAATATTTAAATGTCCATATTATCCAAAGTGATCTATAGATTCAATACATCCTTATCAATGTACCAATGGATTTTTCACAGAAATACAAAAAAAAGAATTCATATGGAACCATAAAAGATCACAAATAGCCACATCAATCTTGAAAAATAATAATAAAACTGGAGGCATCACACTTTCTGATTTCAAAATATACTATAAAGCTATAGCAATAAAAACAGTATAGTAGTAGAATATGACTGAGAAAAAACAACAATAGAACAGTATAGAGAGAGACTAGAAGCAAATTCACACATACAAAGTCAATTGATCTTTAACAAGGATTTCAAGAACACACAATGGACAAAGAGGAGTTTCTTCAAAAAAATGGTGCTGGGAAAACTGAATATCCACATGTGAAAGAATGGAATTGGAACCTTAGGTCACACTATACATAAAAAGTCAACTCAAAATATTTTAAAGATTTCAGTGTGAGACCTGAAACTGTAAAATTCCTAGAACAAAACAGAGGGAAAGGTTTCATGACATTAGTCTTGGCAATGATTTCACAGACCAAAAGTACAGGCAACAAAAGCAAAAATAGACAAGTGAGACTATGTTAAATTAAAAGGACTCTACACAACAAAGGAAACAACCAAGTGAGTGAAAAGGCAACTTACTGAATGGGAGAAAACATTTGTGAAACATCTATCTGATAAGCAGTTAATTTCCAAAGTATATGCGGAATTCTTATAACTCAAGAGTAAAAAATAAAAAACAAAAAACACAAAACAACAATAAAAACTAATAACCATATATTAAAAATGGGCTGAGGACTTGAAAAGAGAGTTCTCCAAAGAAGACATACAAATGGCCAATAGATTTATGAAAAATTTCTCAACATCTCTAAGGATCAGAGAAATGCAAATCAAAAGCACAATGAGATATCACCTCACATCTTTCAGGATTGCTATTATTATATAAAAAAAAAAAGACAACAAGTATTGGAAAGGATGTGGAGTAAATGAAACCCTACACATCACTGGTGAGGTAAAAAATAGTGCAGCCACTATGCAAACAGTATGGTAGTTTCTCAAAAAATGAAAAATAGATCTACCATATGATCCAGCAATTTCACTTTTGGGTATTTACCAACAAGAAGTGAAATCAGGATCTCAAAAAGAACTTGAGATATGGAGTTTTACTCCCATATTCATTGTGGCACTGCTCAGAATAGCCAAGGTATGGAAACAAATGTCCACTGCCAGATGAATGGATTAAAACATGTGGTATATATGCACGACAGAATATCAATCAGCCTTTTAAAAAAGCAAATTCTGCAATATGCAACAACATGGATGAATCTTGAGGACATTACGTTAACTAAATATAACCATCACAGAAAGACAAATACTGCATGATTTCGCTTATATGATTCATTCTGTCCTTTTATAACTCTGTAAAAGTGGGATCACATATTAAAGAATACTATAACGGCTTGAAATTTGGAGACTAGAAAGAAAGCTAATATAAGGGTCTTTTGTTTCTAAGATGAAGACGTATATTCATTAGATCAAATGCTCCTCCCCACTGAACAAAGGGCTAGGTAGCAACTTTAGTGGGATTTTAGAAAAAAATTGAGATTTCTCTGTGGTATTGAATAACAACATAAATTGTTCAATTATTAATTCACAATTCAACGCACAAGTATTATCAATAAAATTATAGAATGATTGTTTAAAAATTAATTTTTACCTATCAAAGTTTGCTATAAATTATGGGTTCAATAAAAAAATATTGGGAAGCATCAAAATTCAAAGGAATTGTCAATCACCGTAATTTTTCAACGAGAAAGAACATACATACTTTTAGAATGCTTTCAAAGTATCTACAATATGTCATTTGCAAATATCTTTTCCCATTCCGTTGGTTGCCTTTTAGTTTTGTTGATTGTTTCCTTTGCAGTGCAGAAGCTTTTTATCTTCATGAGGCCCCAATAGTTCATTTTTGCTTTTCATTCCCTTGCCTTTGGGGATGTGTCAAGTAAGAAATTGCTGCGGCTGAGGTCAGAGAGGTTTGTTTCCAGCTTTCTCCTCTAGGGTTTTGATGGTTTCGGACAAAGGTCTAGTATCCACAATCTATAAAGAGCTCACACCCGAAAAACAAATAATACAGTGAAGAAATGGGCAGAAAACATGAATAGACACTTCTCTAAACAAGACATCCAGATGGCCAACTGCCACATGAAAAGATGCTCAATGTCGCTCCTCATCAGGGAAATACAAATCAAAACCACACTCAGATACCACCTCACGCCAGCCAGTCAGAGTGGCTAAAATGAACAAATTAGGAGACTACAGATGCTGGAGAGGATGTGGAGAAATGGGATCCCTCTTGCACTGTTGGCGGGAATGCAAATAGGTGTAGCCGCTCTGGAAAACAGTGTGGAGGTTCCTCAAAAAATTAAAAATCGATCTATCCTGTGACCCAGCAATAACACTGCTAGGAATTTACCCAAGGGATACAGGGGTGCTGATGCATAGGGACACTTGTACCCCAATGTTTATAGCAGCACTCTCAACAATAGCCAAATTATGGAGAGAGCCTAAATGTCCATCAACTGATGAATGGATAAAGAAATTGTGGTTTATATACACAATGGAATAGTACGTGGCAATGAGAAAGAATGAAATATGGCCTTTTGTAGCAACATGGATGGAACTGGAGACTGTTATGCTAAGTGAAATAAGTCATACAGAGAAAGACAGATACCATATGTTTCACTCTTATGTGGATCCTCAGAAACTTAACAGAAGACCATGGGGGAGAGGAAGAAAAAAAAAAGAGGTTAGAGAGGGAGGGAAACAAAACATAAGAGACTCTTAAAAACTGAGAACAAACTGAGGGTTGATGGGGGGTAGGAGGGAGGGGAGTGTGGGTGATGGATATTGAGGAGGGCACCTGTTGGAATGAGCAGTGGCTATTATATGGAAACCAATTTGACAATAAATTTCATATTAAAAAAAAACCTTTGTGCAACTTGAAAACCTAAATAAATAAATAAAAACAACAACAATGAAAAAAATATCTATAAAACATTATCTTCAAAGGGCTTTAAATTCACACATTAATAAAAAATTTTAGGGGCGCCTGGGTGGCTCAGTCGGTTAAGCAGCCGACTTCAGCTCAGGTCATGATCTCGCGGTCTGTGAGTTCGAGCCCCTCATCGGGCTCTGTGCTGACAGCTCAGAGTCTGGAACCTGTTTCAGATTCTGTGTCTCCCTCTCTGACCCTCCCCCATTCATGCTCTGTCTCTCTCTGTCTCAAAAATACATAAATGTTAAAAAAAAAAATTTAAAAAAATTTTTTCAGCAACTACATAATATTAAAGTTTTATAATAATACATAATGTACCATTAATAAGTTATAAAATATAGAAGCATGAAGAGAAAATCTTATAATTCAAAGTTACTAATTTAACAGAGTAAAGCTGTTCTGTTATGTAGTCTTTAGCTCTATTCGTTACCAAAAGATAATGACTAGTTGCAGTGTAGTTCTACCTTTCAGTTCTTTTCCATTGTAAAACAAAGAAAGATATATCAAATTGTTAAAAAATAATCATTACAATCAGTTAAAACATATATTTTTAATATGGTGTTCAATAGAGAAATAATTATGGTTTTGTTCAGAAAGATAACCAATTTTGCTATCACCAATTAGAAAACAAGCCATCCTTTTCCCATCAAATTAAAGTATTATTTTTATCATACTTAAATATCTCCTATATACACAGATCATTTTAGGACTCTTTATTCTGTTCACCTAATTTCTCTATCATATGTCAATATGAACAAATATTGATTATAAGAGCTTGATAGTAATTTTATTTTCCTCAGGAACTTAAAAAGCATATTTTCCAGTGTTTCTACAAAACCAGTCTTTTAATTAAAATCACTTTTAAGTTAAAAATATGAACTTGGAGGGGCGCCTGGGTGGCTCAGTCGGTTGAGCAGCCAACTTTGGCTCAGGTCATGATCTCAAGGTTCTTGAGTTTGAGATCCTCGTAGGGCTCTGTGCTGACAGCACAGAGCCTGGAGCGTGTTTCAGATTCTGTGTCCCCCCCTGTCTCCACCCCACCCTGCTTGTGCACTGCCTCTGTCTTTCAAAAATGAATAAACATAAAAAAATTTAAATAAAAATAAATAAAAAATGAACTTGGAAAGGAGGTCATTTGTATTATAATGAATTCCTACCTGAAAACATGGTTAATAATATTTGTTTCCCTATATTTTATATTCAGTCATCAGCCAAATTAATTTATTAATTCTATTAGTCTCTATGGTATACCGTTATGTATAAATACATCACGTAAAAACATAATTTCTTTATTTTCTGAAATAAGACCCTTTCAATATTATTTTATGAAATTCCAAACAATGTTAAAATTTGGTATTTTTACTGCATTAACATTTCAAAATTTAGTATGATGGTCTTCAGTAAATAGTCCAGTCCTATAATATTCTTATTTTTATTATACATGGTTGCTGAATTTCTCTAAATTAATTTTTAGGCCCTTATTAATATGCTTCCATTTTTTTCCTTTAACTTAAAATACACTGCCTAAATAAGGTCCCCTCATTCCTGGAATAAACCCTATTTGGTCATGATCTATTAAACTTCTCATGTATTTTTGGACATTATGATTCATTAATGTTTAATTTTTGTATCTACACATATTCCTGATATTGGGTGATAATTTTCATTTTCATTATTCTATCATGTGTTAGAAAACAAAACTATACAAGCCTTATAAAATGACTGGTATTTTAAAACTTTTCCTCTGAGAAAGAATCGTTTATATATACAATATTGCTAATGATTAAACAGAATTCAGTGATAAAACCATCTAGGCATAGTGTCTTTAAAAATGGTACTCCTTGAAAAACAATCTGAGAAGATGGTGGCATAGATTCCACCTACACCTGCTTAAATGACCCAGAAAACCACCAGAAGACTAGCAGAACGGAGTCTCCTTAGCCAAGCGCAGACGAGAGGCCCACGGAAGAGGGTAGGAAGGGTGGAGAGGCGGTGCGTGCTCCAGGGACTGGCGGAAGGGAGTCGGGGCAGAGGGGTGGCCCGCTGGCCAAGCAGAGCCCCCCAGTCTGCCTTGCAAAAGCGGAGGGGCCGGACGAAGTGTGTTCCAACAGCAAGCGGGACTTGACATCTGGAAGGTTATAAGCTAACAGCTCTGCTTGGAGAACGGGAGGGCTGGAGGACAACGGGAGGGAGAGTTGTTGAGCCCCGGACGACAGAGCTCAGCTTGGCAGGGAACAAAGGCGCTCGCCAGCACCATCTCCCTCGCCCATCCCCCAGCCAAAATCCCAAAGGGAACCAGTTCCTGCCAGGGAACTTGCACTGCACAAACACCCAACGCTGTGCTTCTGCGGATCCATCCCTCCAGTAGGTCTGACTCCCTCCTGGTGCCGCAGGGCCCCTCCCTAAGCAGCAGATCTCCAAAGGAAAAGCGAGGTGAGCCTGCCCCTCCCACCCCTGTGCACCTTGCCGATCCACCGCAGCTAATACACCAGATCCCCAGCACCACAAGCCTGGCAGTGTGCAAGCAGCCCAGATGGGCCACGCCACCCCACAGTGAATCCCGCCCCTAGGAGAGGGGAAGAGAAGGCACACACCAGTCTGACTTTGGCTGCAACGGTGGGCTGGGGGCAGACATCAGGTCTGACTGCGGCCCTGCCCACCAACGCAAGTATTCAAGACAGCATAGGGGAAGTGCCCCACAGTCCCTCACCACTCCAGGGACTATCCGAAATGACGAAACGGAAGAATTCCCTTCAGAAAAACGTCCAGGAAATAACAACAGCTAACGAATTGATCAAAAATGATTTAAACAATATAATAGAAAGTGAATTTAGAATAATAGTCATAAAATTAATCGCTGGGCTTGAAAACAGTATAAAGGACAGCAGAGACTCTCTTGCTACAGAGATCAAGGGACTAAGAAACAGCCAGGAGGAGCTAAAAATGCTATCAATGAACTGCAAAATAAAATGGAGACAACTAGGGCTTGTATTGAAGAGGCAGAGGAGAGAATAGGTGAACTAGAAGATAAATTATGGAAAAAGAAGAAGCTGAGAAAAAGAGAGATAAAAAAAGCCAGGAGTATGAGTGGAAAATTAGAGAACTAAGTGATGCACTAAAGAGAAATAATATACGCATAATTGGTATTCCAGAGGAGGAAGAGAGAGGGAAAGGTGCTGAAGGTGTACTTGAAGAAATAATAGCTGAGAACTTCCCTGAACTGGGGAAGGAAAAAGGCATTGAAATCCAAGAGGCACAGAGAACTCCCTTTAGACATAACTTGAATCGATCCTCTGCACGACATATCATAGTGAAACTGGCAAAATACAAGGATAAAGAGAAAATTCTGAAAGCAGCTAGAGATAAACGTGCTCTAACATATAAAGGGAGACCTATAAGACTCGTGACCGATCTCTCTACTGAAACTTGGCAGGCCAGAAAGGAATGGCAGGAGATCTTCAATGTGATGAACAGAAAAAATATGCAGCTGAGAATCCTTTATCCAGCAAGTCTGTCATTCAGAATAGAAGGAGTGATAAAGGTCTTCCCAAACAAACAAAAACTGAAGGACTTCGTCACCACTAAACCAGCCCTACAAGAGATCTTAAGGGGGATCCTGTGAGACAAAGCACCAGAGACATCGCTACAGGCATGAAACCTACAGACATTACAATGACTCTAAACCTGTATCTTTCAATAATAACACTGAATGTAAATGGACTAAATGTGCCAACCAAAAGACTTAGGGTATCAGAATGGATAAAAAAACAAGACCCATCTATTTGCTGTCTACAAAAGACTCATTTTAGACCTGAGGACACTTTCAGATTGAGAGTGAGGGGATGGAGAACTATTTATCATGCCACTGGAAGTCAAAAGAAAGCTGGAGTAGCCATACTTATATCAGACACACTAGACTTTAAATTAAAGGCTGTAACAAGAGATGAAGAAGGGCATTATATAATAATTACAGGGTCTATCCATCAGGAAGAGCTAACAATTATAAATGTGTATGAGCAGAATACAGGAGCCCCCAAATATATAAAACAATTACTCACAAACATAAGCAACCTTATTGATAAGAATGTGGTAATTGCAGGGGACTTTAACACCCCACTTACAGAAATGGATAGATCATCTAGACACACGGTCAATAAAGAAACAAGGGCCCTGAAAGATATATTGGATCAGATGGACTTGACAGATATATTTAGAACTCTGCATCCCAAAGCAACAGAATATACTTTCTTCTCAAGTGCACATGGAACATTCTCCAAGATAGATCACATACTGGGTCACAAAACAGCCCTTCCTAAGTATACAAGAATTGAAATCATACCATGCATACTTTCAGACCACAATGCTATGAAACTTGAAATCAACCACGGGAAAAAGTCTGGAAAACCTCCAAAAGCATGAAGGTTAAAGAACACCCTACTTAAAGAATGAATGGGTCAACCAGGTAATTAGAGAAGAAATTAAAAAATATATGGAAACAAATGAAAATGAAAACACAACAATCCAAACGCTTTGGGATGCAGTGAAGGCAGTCCTGAGAGGAAAATACATTGCAATCCAGACCTATCTCAAGAAACAAGAAAAATCCCCAATACAAAATCTAACAGCACACCTAAAGGAAATAGAAGCAGAACAACAAAGACAGCCTAAATCCATCAGAAGAAGAGAAATAATAAAGATCAGAGCAGAGATAAACAATATAGAATCTAAAAAAACTGTAGAGCAGATCAACGAAACCAAGACTTGGTTTTTTGAAAAAATAAACAAAATTGACAAACCTCTAGCCAGGCTTCTCAAAAAGAAAAGGGAGATGACCCAAATAGATAAAATCATGAATGAAAATGGAATTATTACAACCAATCCCTCAGAGATACAAACAATTATCAGGGAATACTATGAAAAATTATATGCCAACAAACTGGACAACCTGGAAGCAATGGACAAATTCCTAAACACCCACACCCTTCCAAAACTCAATCAGGAGGAAATAGAAAGCTTGAACAGACCCATAACCAGCGAAGAAATTGAATCGGTTATCAAAAATCTCCCAACAAATAAGAGTCCAGGACCAGATGGCTTCCCAGGGGAGTTCTACCAGAGGTTTAAAGCAGAGATAATACCTATCCTTCTCAAGCTATTCCAAGAAATAGAAAGGGAAGGAAAACTTCCAGACTCATTCTATGAAGCCAGTATTACTTTGATTCCTAAACCAGACAGAGACCCAGTAAAAAAAGAGAACTACAGGCCAATATCCCTGATGAATATGGATGCAAATATTCTCAAAAGATACTAGCAAATCGAATTCAACAGCATATAAAAAGAATTATTCACCATGATCAAGTGGGATTCATTCCTGGGATGCAGGGCTGGTTCAACATTCGCAAATCAATCAACGTGATATATCACATTAATAAAAGAAAAGGTAAGAACCATATGATCCTGTCAATTGATGCAGAAAAGGCCTTTGACAAAATTCAGCACCCTTTCTTAAAAACCCTCGAGAAAGTCGGGATAGAAGGAACATACTTAAAGATCATAAAAGCCATTTATGAAAAGCCCACAGCCAACATCATCCTCAATGGGGAAAAACTGAGAGCTTTTTCCCTGAGATCAGGAACACGACAGGGATGTCCACTCTCACCGCTGTTGTTTAACATACTGTTGGAAGTTCTAGCATCAGCAATCAGACAACAAAAGGAAATAAAAGTCATCAAAATTGGCAAAGATGAAGTTAAGCTTTCACTTTTTGCAGATGACAAGATATTATACATGGAAAGTCCGATAGACTCCACCAAAAGTCTGCTAGAACTGATATATGAATTTAGCAAAGTTGCAGGATACAAAATCAATGTACAGAAATCAGTTGCATTCTTATACACTAATAATGAAGCAACAGAAAGACAAATAAAGAAACTGATCCCATTCATAATTTCACCAAGAAGCATAAAATACCTAGGAATAAATCTAACCAAAGATGTAAAAGATCTGTATGCTGAAAACTATAGAAAGGTTATGAAGGAAATTGAAGAAGATATAAAGAAATGGAAAAACATTCCATGCTCATGGATTGGAAAAATAAATATTGTCAAAATGTCAATACTACCCAAAGCTGTCTACACATTCAATGCAATCCCAATCAAAATTGCACCAGCATTCTTTCTCGAAACTAGAACAAGCCATCCTAAAATTCATATGGAACCACAAAAGGCCCCAAATAGCCAAAGTAATTTTGAAGAAGAAGACCAAAGCAGGAGGCATCACAATCCCAGACTTTAGCCTCTACTACAAAGCTGTCATCATCAAGACAGCATGGTATTGGCACAGAAACAGACACATAGACCAATGGAATAGAATAGAAACCCCAGAACTAGACCCACAAACGTATTGCCAACTCATCTTTGACAAAGCAGGAAAGAACATCCAATGGAAAAAGGACAGTCTCTTTAACAAATGGTGCTGGGAGAACTGGACAGCAACATGCAGAAGGTTGAAACTAGAACACTTTGTCACACCACTCACAAAAATAAACTCAAAACGGATAAAGGACCTGAATGTGAGACAGGAAACCATCAAAACCATAGAGGAGAAAGCAGGAAGAGACCTCTCTGACCTCAGCCGCAGCAATTTCTTACTTGACACATCCCCAAAGGCAAGGGAATGAAAAGAAAAAATGAACTATTTGGACCTTATGAAGATAAAAAGCTTCTGCACAGCAAAGGAAACAACCAACAAAACTAAAAGGCAACCAACAGAATGGGAAAAGACATTTGCAAATGAGATATCGGAAAAAGAGCTAGTATACACAATCTATAAAGAGCTCACCAAACTCCACACCCAAAAACAAATAACCCAGTAAAGAAATGGGCAGAAAACATGAATAGACATTTCTCTAAAGAAGACATCCAGATGGCCAACAGCCACATGAAAAGATGCTCAATGTCGCTCCTCATCAGGGAAATACAAATCAAAACCACACTCAGCTATCACCTCACGCCAGTCAGAGTGGCCAAAATGAACAAATCAGGAGACTATAGATGCTGGAGAGGATGTGGAGAAACGGGAACCTTCCTGCACTGTTGGTGGGAATGCAAATTGGTGCAGCCACTCTGGAAAACAGTGTGGAGGTTCCTCAAAAAATTAAAAATAGACCTACCCTATGACCCAGCAATAGCACTGCTAGGAATTTACCCAAAGGATACAGGAGTACTGATGCATAGGGGCACTTGTACCCCAATGTCTATAGCAGCACTTTCAACAACAGCCAAATTATGGAGAGAGCCTAAATGTCCATCAACTGATGAATGGATAAAGAAATTGTGGTTTATATACACAATGGAGTACTACATGGCAAGGAGAAAGAATGAAATATGGCCCTTTGTAGCAACATGGATGGAACTGGACAGTGTTATGCTAAGTGAAATAAGCCATACAGAGAAAGACAGATTGCATATGGTTTCACTCTTATGTGGATCCTGAGAAACTTAACAGAAACCCATGGGGGAGGGGAAGGAAAAAAAGAGGTTAGAGTGGAAGAGAGCTAAAGCATAAGAGACTCTTAAAAACGGAGAACAAACTGAGGGTTGATGGGGGGTGGGAGGGAAGGGAGGGTGGGTAATGGGTATTGAGGAGAGCACCTTTTGGGATGAGCACTGGGTGTTGTATGGAAACCAATTTGACAATAAACTTCATATACTGGAAAAAAATTTTTTAAAAATTTAAAAAAAATTAAAAACGGTACTTCTTTATTCTACTGTTTATTGGCCTGCAGAGATATTATATTCTTCTTGGGTCAAAATTGATAGTTTGTATTTGCGTAGGTATCACTCTGTTCTAGTACATAAGCGCCACCCAACCTTTTTCATGTCATGGCACACAAAGGAAACTATATCGTTTATTAGTGAAAACAAAGCAACTTCCGTCTGGGAGATAACCTGCTAAAAGGTCCAGAGGATTATTGCTGCCCCAGGCTTTCCTTGATGGCTCACCTGTAACTCCTCCTGGGAGTATCAATACATCACAGGAAACCAGTTGAGAAGTTATTCTAGATTTTAAAATTTCAGGGTTTCACATATTAGTCATTTATATATATTTTTTTACTTTATTTGTAATTGTGGAGATGTCTCCTTTATTTATTGATAAACAAAGACTTAAGAGAATTTCTTCCTAGCAGAGCTGCTTTACAAGAAATTGCAAAGGACATTTTTTTATGTAGAAGAACTGACAGCACACAATAACTCAAACTTACATGAAGAAATAAAAAGCAACAGTAATTCCAATTATATAAGTAATTATAAAAGAAAGTAAAAATGCATTTTATATTTTTTTAATGTTTATTTATTTATTTATTTTGAGAGAGAGAGAGAGAGAGCATGAGTAGAGGAGGGACAGAGACAGACAGACAGACAGACACAGAACACAAAACAGGCTCCAGGCTCTAAGCTGTTAGCACAGAGCCTGATGCGGGGCTCAGACCCACAGAACTGTGAAATCATGACCTGAGCTGAAGTTGGATGCTTAACCAACTGAGGTACCCAGGTGCCCCTCTTCTCTTATCTTCTTAAAGATGTTTGTGTATATATATAATACATAATATAATATATAAAGACAATATACACATATATAAACATATAAAGTGAAAAGCACAGACAAAGGGAAAGGACATGGGAGCTATATAAAAGCAAGGAAGATTCCACTTTAAGAAACATGGGGAAGAAAAGAGTACAGCAAACCCATAGCAGGCAGAATGAAAGGAAATAAAGATCAGAGCAGAAATCAGTGAAGCAGAAAAAAAATAGAGAATCAATGAAATTAATAGTTGATTCCTTGTAAATATCACAAAAAAAGAGGCAGATCTCTAGCAAGGCTGACTAAGAAAAAAAAGAGAAGTCATAAATTACTAAAATAAAAAAATAAAAATGACTATTTTACTATTGACCTTACAGAAATTAAAAGTATCATAACAGAATGAATACTAGGAATGGCATTACACCAAAAATGAGGCCATTTAGATGAACTAGAAAAAATTCCCCAGAAGACACAAATTACCAAAACTAACTTAAAAAGAAATAGAAAATCTAAATACAACTCTCACAGTGGGGGAAATAAAAACTAAATTAGTAATTTACCCAAATTTTATCCTAAACCCCTTCAAGAAAACAAAAAACTAAATCAGTAATTTAAAATATTGCCATGAAGGAAAGCCCAGGCCAAGATGGCTTCATTAGTGGATTCTACCAAACACTTAAAGAAATAAAATCCTTAACAAACTCATCCAAAAAAATAGAGGAGGAAACACTTCCCCCTATATTTTAGGATTCTAAGGAGTTTTGCCAGCAAGCCAGATGGTGGCTTTTTTTTTTTTTTAAGGAATGTAAAATTCTTTGTAATATAAGGTTTCCATGGTAAAGGCATTTCCTTTAACAGAATTACCCTAGAAGAAGGAAGAAAGACTACTTTTTAAAATTATAGAATCTAGCTCCCTTGCCAAATCTGTTATCAGAAAGATAATAATTTTAATAGAAAATAGTGAACTGTGGAATCACAGGAATCCTAATACCTTCTAAGAACTAACATTTGTAGAGTGCTGATATCCATCAATTACTGCTGAGCACTGAACAGTTCATCCTCACAACTTTCCCTACTTCGTGAGGCTCAAGGAGAGTCAACTCACTCAAGGGTCAAAGGTTGGAGCAAGGGCATGCCAGGTCTCCTTACTCCTGGTCAGAGTGCTTCTCATCCCACTCAGAGATCCATTAACACATCAGTAGGCATCTTCCCAGGGGAGTTATGGCACTCTGGGGGAAGCTTATCAGCAATTTCAAGAATAAGGAATTGTGTAGACATCTGAAAAGAATAAATATCTAATTCAATATATGTTAGAAATGGAAAAATTCTCAGGATTCTTGGTTATGTGGTTGGCACTATTTCTTATTTTGAGGATTAATGAGTTCTATCTACTTTCTCACTCAGCACTCACAATTTTTGCTTTCGCTTTGGTTATTCTAATCTTTTCCTAAAGAGGTATGCTAGGAAGCCTATTCTTAGTCAGTATTTTCTTTTTTAATTTTAAGCATAAAATTCCCTTATCCTGTTTTCATTCTTTTTCTCTTCACCACCATTCAACAGAAGCTAAGGTTGAAGAGGGAAACCACTTCATCTCATTTTCAAACTCCAACAGTATGAAACAGTTGGGAAAGGAATGGACCCTTATTACTTTATACTAAAATTCTAAATTAAGTTTATTGTTTCACTGTCTGTGAAAAATGTCTTAAGTATTTTTTAAATATAAAATTTATATCTGTAATTTTCATTTATGATTGATTGTTTTTTTAACATTTTTAATGTTTATTCATTTTTGAGAGAGAGAGACACAGTGTGAGTGGGGGAGGGGCAGAAAGAGAGGGAGACAGAATCTGAAGCAGGCTCCAGTCTCTGAGCTGTCATCACAGAGCCCGACACAGGGCTTGAAACCCCAGACCATGAGATCATGACCTGAACCAAAGTCGGGTGCTTAATCATCTGAGACACCCAGGCACCCCATGATTTTGTTTTCAATTGTCAGCACCTAAGGGCTAGAAGGCCTTTATAATTATCTGCATAAAAATGACACATTTAATACACCATATATCTAGCATAATTATAGGAGAAAAATGATCACAAATTCAAAAACCTCCTGTGTTTACAATTTATTTATTCACTCCTGATTCATAATACTTTAACTAAACAAAACACAAAAGTTCATGTACTATTTGATACATCAGGTTTCACACAATCAACAACTTTGAATGAACTATAAAAATATATATGTAAGATCTTAACAACTGTGGAATTGTGATTGGTATTAAAAAACTAGAACTTGACTTCAACCTATCAAAGAAGGAAGGAGGGAGGGAGAAAGTGGGAGGGAAAAGGAAGATGGAGGGAGTGAATGAGTAAGGTTTGAACACTCTTCATGTAATCCCTTAAACCAAAATCTTTAATGACACTGTGTGGTATTTTTTCAATTTTTTAAATTATTTTAATTTTATATTTTATATTTTATATATAAATATAAATATATTTATATTATATATTATATAGATTTTATATTTTAAAGCAGTATTAGGTTCACAGCAAAGTTGAAAGACATAGAGATTTCCTGTACAACCCCTATTCCTACATATGCATAGCCTCCCTCAATATCAACATCCCCCACAAGAATAATATATCTGTTACAACTGGTGAACCTATACTGTCATATCATTACCCCTCAAAGACCATATTTTGTATTAGGATTCACTCTGGTGTGTACAATCTATGAGTTGGACAAATATATAATGACATGTATCCATCATTATGTAACATAAATAGTATTTCATTGCCCTGAAAAATCCTTTATGCCCTACCTATTCATTCCTCCCTCCCCAGCCTTGACACCGGCTGATATTTTTACTATCTCTGTAGTTTTGTCTTTTCCAAAATGTCATATAGTTGGAATCATATAATATGTATCCTTTTTAATTATTTCACTTAGAAATATACATTTATGTTCCCTCCATGTATTTTCATGGCTTGATGACTCATTTCTTCTCGCTGATGAAATTATTCCATTGTCTGAATGTACCATATTGTTTATTCACCCCTTCACCTAGTAAAGGATATCATGGTTTCTTCCAGTTTTTCGCAATTATGAATAAAGCTTCTATAAATGTCCATGTCAAGTTTTTGTGTAGACATAAGTTTACAACTGCTTTGGGTAAATACAAGGAGCATGGTTGCTGTAACCTAAGGCAAGAATATGTTAGTATTGAGTTTCACTGATTCATGCTCTAATTTGTATTATTAATGCTTACTTTAGATTTACTTTGATCTTCTTTTTCTACTTTCCTAAAGTGGTAACTTAGATGATTGTTTTTAGGTCTTTCTTCGTTTCCAATATCTGTATTTAGTGCTATAAATATCCCTCTAAGCTCTGCTTTCACTACATCCCATAAATTTTGGTAAGTTGCTTTCATTTTCATTTAGTTCAAGATACTATAAAATTTCCCTTGAAACTTCTTCTTTGACCCATGTGCTGTTTAGAAGTATTAGAAACTGTTTAATCTCTAAGTAATTTGGGATTTTCTAGCTATAATTCTGTTATTGATGTAGTTTGTATTGAGAGTAGTTTTATTCCATTGTGTCTGACTGTAGATATTAAATGAGTCCTAGTCTTTTAAGGTTTTTAACGTTGTGTTTTATGGCTAGTATCAGTCTATTTTGCTGAATGTACCATGGTGAGCTTGAGATGAATGTGGACTCCACTGTTGTTCCATAAAATGGTCTATAAATGTCCATTATATCCAGTTGGTGAAATTGTTGAGGACAACTACGCCCTTACTGATTTTCTGCCTGCTTGATCTATTTCTGATAGGCAGGTATTGATGTCTTCATCTATTTCTCTTTTGTAGTTCTAGCACATATTTTGATGCTCTGTCATTTGTTGCATACACATTAAGGATAGTTATATCTTCTTGGAACATTTACCCTAGTTTTGTTATGTAATTCCCTCTTTATCTTGATAACTTACTATGAAATGTTCTCTGTCCAAAATTAATATAGCTACTCCAGCATTCCTTTGATTAGTATTAGCATGGTATACCTTTCTCCATACATTTACTTTTTTTTTAATGTTTATTATTTTTCAGAGAGAAAGAGAGAGAGTACAAGTAGGGGAGGGGCAGAGAGAGAGAGAGAGAGAGCACAAGCAGGGGAGAGGCACACACAGAGAGAGAGAGACCAAGAATCTGAAGTAGGATCTGTGCTGTCAGCACAAAGCCCAACATGGGGCTCGAACCCACAAACCATGAGATCATGACCCGAGTTGAAGTCAGACATTCAACCAACTGAGCCACCTAGGTGCCTTTCCATCCATTTACTTTTAATCTATACGTGCCTTTATACTTACGGCAGCTTTTGGTAGACAATATATAGTTGGGTCTTGTTTTTCAATCCACTCTGACAATCTCTGTATTTTCATTGGTACATTTATTAGACCACTAGTAATCAAAGTAATTAATGATATATTGGGATTCATATTTACCATATTTCTTACTGTATTTATTGCCCTTGTTCTTGTTCCTACATTGTCTTCACTCTTCCTCTTTTTTGATTTTAACTGAGCATTTCATGATTTCATTTTCTTTGCTTGCTTAAAAATTGGTTACACTTTTTTCTTGTTATTTTGTTTAGTAGCTACCCTAGAGTTTGCAACATGTATTTACAATTAACCTAAGTCTAATTTCAAATTAGAAATACTATATTGATTAATACTATACAAATACTATATAGTACTATAATACTATAGTACTAGTATAGTATAGTATAGTATAATATAGTATAGTACTAGTATAGTATATAATACTATATAGTATCAAATACTATATTGATTAATATATACAAATCATAATATATTATTTTGAATAAACATTGTCTGTTAGATTAAGAAAAAAATAAGTTATTTTACCTTCACTTATTCTTTTCTCAATGCTCTTCCTTTAGATATGTTTCTAACCTATATCATTTTCCTTCTAAAAACTGTTTTAAACATTTCCTACAGGTCAGGTCTAATGGCAACAAATTCCCCCAGTTTTTGTTTGTCTGAGAAAGTCTTTATTTTCCTTCACTTTTTAAGGATAATTCTGTAGCATACAGAATTCAAGGTTGGTGGTTTTTCTCTCTCAACACTTTGAATATTTCACTCCACTCTTGCTTTCATGGTTTCTAAGGAAAAGTCAGATGTAATTCTTTGCTCTTCTTTTTTTTAAATTTTTCCAAATGTTTATTTATTTTTGAGAGAGAGACACAGAGTGAAAGCAAGGGAGGTGTGGAGAGGGAGACACAGAATCCGAAACAGGCTCCAGGCTCTGAGCTGTCAGCACAGAGCCCATGCAGGGCTCGAACTCATGAGCTGTGAGATCATGACCTGAGCTGAAGTCATATGCCCAACCGACTGAGCCACCTAGGCACCCCTCTTTGCTCTTCCATAGTAAGGTGGTTTTATCTTCTGACTTTTCTATGAATTTTTATTTTGTTGTGATTTTTCTGTTGCGTGAATGTGATATGCTTAGGTGTAGGTTTTCTGGCATTTATCCTGCTTGGTATTCTGATTTTCCTGGATCTATGGTTTGGTGTCTGACAATAATTGGGAGAAATTATCCACTGTACTTGTTTCAAATATTTCTTCTGTTCCTTTATTTCTTCTGCTTCTGGGATTCTCTCTACATGTATTTTATACCTTTTCTAGTTGTCCCCATATTTACTGTATATTACATCGTAGTTTTCTTCAATCTTATTTTGCTTTTTAGTTTTGAGGCTTCTATAGAGATATACTTAATCTCAGAGATTCTTTCCTCATGCATATCTAGTCTTAAATAAATAATGCTAAATTATTTTGGCAAAATCTTGGGCACATTCTGTTGCTCTGTAAAAAATTTGCCTAGTCTATTACAACTACTGTTTTTCACTATTAAAGAAGCAGCATATAACTTAATAGTTTTATTATTTAATCCTAGAGAGAGTAACTGAGAATTATTATCTAAAGGAAGAAGTAAGTACTATTGAAAAATATTGCTTCTCAAGTTCTTAGTTACAGTATTAAATGAGATAATGAGATACACATATTCCTCAGGAAGTTTTAAAGCTCACTTTAAGCATGACCTCCTGAAATTATTCTTTGACCTTCCACAAACAAAATTAATTACATCTCTTCTCAATCCACCCCAAGGAAATGCTTCATTGTAATGAGATAGTCTGACTTTTTAAAACAGACTGTCCTCTGAATTAAGGAATCAAAACCTATAGGTCATAGATACAAAGTTGGCTGTTGGAATAGCTTAAATTTAAATGCCACATGCTGCATGTGATTTCTTTTGAATTATATATTTTCAAAGATAATTGTTTCTGAAATGGCCACAAATGCTTGCTTATGAGAGTCAGAACTGTACTCATCTGAATAAATAAAAGGAGGCAGACAATGGTGATCCTGTTTTGATAGCTTAAACCATCAGGGCATGCACCAAGGCCATGCTGATGTTATTACACTTCCTGACCCTGCTCATGGATATGCTGTTCCTCCCCCAAATGTAGGAAGACTCACCCACACGATGTTGGAATGAGTCTATTTACCTGTCTATGCCATTAGTCTGCTACTGAGTTTAATGAGGATAAAAAGAAGACAATAAAACTCACTAGTGTGTATATGTAGAATCCCATTCACTTTGAAAGAAAACAAACATACAAAATATTTTGCTTCTTGAACCACTTCTGAAAATGGAAAACTAATTTCTAAAAAGACTCAATATAGCAGACCATTTTTCTATCCTGAGTTTCAATGGAATTAAGACATCTTATATAGTACAATTAAAATTACTCTGCATAAACTTGAAATAAAGAAAATAAATTCAGTCTAAATGTGAAAACTTAAGTAGAGCTATTATTCAACTCAGTAAGGTGAACATAAGACCAGACACAATCCATTGATATTAAATTACTAAAATTATTTACCTAATCATAAAATGTTATTGATCTTTTAGTAATATTCTAATAAAGATGATTTATGGTTAGCAAACAGTAGAAAAAGCACATTTGTGATCCAAAACAGCATTAAACTAAGTAAATGTAATTTTAAAGCTGCAAACTTTAGATAACATTGGCTTAAATATATACTTTGTTTTTACACATTATGATTAATGATCCCCACCTTATATAAAGCTAGATACTATTTAAATTGTCTATATCTGGCAAATTTGCCTTACTAAATTTTTTTCAAAAGAATTTTGACCTAAATGTATCATTTAAAATAAGATTTACTTTGAAAAACACTTGTGCTACTGCTATCTTCAATATACCTAGTTTTTACTGTAGGAATGAAAAACCATTCTTTTTTGGCTTATAAGCCATATCTGGTTCTGTCTGCCTATAGGCTTCAGTTTGCCCAACTGCGACCTGTATTACATTCTAAGATATACATATATGTCCAAACACATGCATGCGCGTGCACGAGCACACATTTGCACGTGCGCGCGCGCACACACACACACACACACACACACACTCACTTCCGTTCTACCTTAGAGACTTCTGGGGCAGAAGGGAAAACAAATGCATACATACATATCTAGATATAGACACATATATACATATACAAACATGATTGTAAATGAAAGGAATATTATTTCCCCAGGATTTTAGCAAGTGGTAGCAGAATAATAGAAGTGTCTTATTTAGTTCTGATTCATAAGATATAGACTTGAGTGTCTATAATTTACTAGCTTTATAACCTCAGGAAAGTCATTTATAGGATTGTTTATAGGATTAGATGAGGTAGATTACATAAAATGTTTGGCACATCATGCCAAACAAACACTTGAATTCATGTCTACTGACTCTTGTCCACTGCCAACTTTGGATAACATCAAAAAAATTCACAGTAGTTAATGATATTTGGCTACAGAAACAATTTGATTTTTAATAACTGAAAAAGGGGGCACGACGAAGTTTTTAATAAGAATTGCTAATGGCTAATAAAAATTAAAAAGCAAATTTGATTTGATACATTTAATCTCTAAGTCTTCCATGTTTCTTATAGTACAAACAAAAAAATTAAACTCTTTATAACAAGACTTTTTTTCCGTTTTGATATACTCATTTTCTTTGAGCAACCATCAAAAATTCTAAAATCACTGATGATAAAAGCTGTAAAGCATTACTTAAACCCAGATAATTTGATATTTGATAATAACATAAGTTGCTATGTGACCATCAGAGAAGAAATAATAATTTTATGTCAAAATGCTAGCTATTTCAGGAGAGTTTTCCAATATCCAACATAATGTCCAGAAAAGAAAGTGAAAGTATCAGGAATCTTAAAAATTTAATAAATAATGAATGCATAATTGATATACAAATAAAATATATGTGATATACTTTCAATAAAATAAGCATTCTACCTCCGAGTGAATTAAAGTTACAAAATGCTTTTCTCAAGAAAAACTTGCTCAAAATTGGGCAAGAGCAATTAACTTCACTTTATTTTTAGTGTTTGAGTAATTTCAACATTGAAAATATGTGACAATGGCTATAATCAAACTGGTTAAGGTATTGTTCAAGTAGCAACCGTTTATTACAACTTACAACCCTTAAAAATAAAGTTAAAAAATGAAGTTACATACAAGAGAGCTATACTTGAAATATTTTGCTAATTTTATACTAGTTAGAATTAAATCAAGCCCCTACAGATAATTTGTTTACTACTCAATAATTCAACAAATACATTTCTAATAAACATACTTATCAACTAATAGCTTTTGGCTGCATGAAACAAAACCCCAAAGTTAGGTTAAGCACAAATGAGAAGTGACCGGTTTCCAAAACTGAAAAATCTAGGGCATGGCTTGTCTGGGGCTAAGTCCCATTCCTCTGGGGTTCTCTTGGCTCACCCTTTTCCCATATGTCAAACCAGGCAAAATGTTGCAAAAATGGGCCAAGAAAAAAAAAAAAAAGGACTATAGCAATCATCCAGGAGAAAGAGAATAGAGGATACATGATTACCAAACCAAACGAAAGCCCTGTACTTCATGCTTACTTGAACCAAACCCAAATTAATCCTTCTGGCCAGGGAACTAGTATAGACTGGCTAGTATAAACCTATCAATCCCTCTGACAAATGACACAAATTTTTTTTCTGACTGGCTCAGAGCAATCTAGTCCCACCCCTACACCTGAGTGTTTGATTTATCCTACTCTTCACAACAATGAGGTATAAAATAGGTGTTACTGATACAACAAAAATGTCTATTAAAATCTATCTCTTTGGGTATCAACATCAATATCACTTTCCTTCTCATACATGTACATGCAAAATTGGCAATGTGTAGATGACACATATGCGCCCCTACTTCAAAAAGGGAGAATCCAAAAAACATATCAAATCCAGATCTAAGTTCATGACCTATGGTAATTCATGGTTCAAGAAATCTGGATAAATATCAATTACCTATCCTCAACCAAGCTACGAATACATAATGTAGAGTAAAAAGCAGAATGACCACAGAGATATATAAAGTGGACACTAGTGCACAATACAGAGCACATCCTGCCAAACAAAAGGCAGGAAGGTTCCTGCTTGGGTGGTCCTGTGTTATCTGGTCAGTGAACCTGCGAGCATTTCATTGGGCATTCTTGGAGGTACTCCCTTGTATTCTACCCTCTCCCTGAGTTGAACAGTCAGTCGTAAGGATGTCTGCATAGGAGATGTTTCTGTAGCAGACCATGTCTTGACAATCTGTAATACTAAATATGCCAAAGGGCTTAGGAAAATCAACATTTTTAGAGAAGCTTTAGATTTATCTGGCCATTCAATTCCCTTAAACACTTAGTAAGCAATCTGTATTTTTACTGGCCACCCCCTAAAACAAGCAAACCTTTGAAAGTGGGGGAAAAACAAAACAAAAAACAAAAACCAACAAAACATTATTATTATTATGCTCTGCCCTCCCTGCAGGATTCAGTTTAATGACTGTATCTTCATTTGGGCTCTGACTAGGCTTCCACTAATATTTCATAAGGTGCTATCACTGACTGAATTGGAGGCTTTAGTTTCCTAGTGATGTTTACTATCTCTTAAGTCAAGCAGAGAATACTTAATAGTAGGTTTTAATTTCTTCTAGCAGCTTACCTTTCTATCTTTCCAAATCCTAACTTCAGTTTGGGGTAAATAAATAATCTTTTCTACTTGACAGACTCCCAAATTAACAACATTTCATGAAACTGAATTACGGATCAGTTATAAATCTATAAATCACTATAGATTTGCCCTTTTTAGCAAAATCATATTTCCTCCTCTCACTGCTTTCATTTATACTCATTTCAACTAATTATGTGTCTTTCCTAAAATAATCCACTATAGACCATAAGAAGCAATCAAATCACATCAATATCTGGCATTTTTCCTACTAATCTAACTTCATTCTCTGCAGGCAAAAGCCAATATATAATATAAATAAACAGCTCAACAAACTATTTCTTAACACTGTAAAAATGATTACCAATGTCCTTGCCTAGGATAATAGGTTCCTTCTTCTTCATGATTCTCCTCTACCCCAGTTTATCAATTTCACACTGTGAAGTCTATTCCTTATACTGTCCACTTCTTTTTAAACACAACAGGTTCAAAATGGTTTAAATATCAAAAGATTAAGTTCAGGGTAGGGTAGAATTCAGAGTTTATTCAGGATTCTAAAACAATTTCTTTAGGACATTTCAGTCATGGAAACCAATGTATCCCTTTTATTGTTTACAGTAGTTTGTCTTGGATATTCTTTTATTTCTTCTACTTCTATTAAGATAATCAAAATAATCCTAATAAAACATACAGCCTGATATAAGAAATTACTCATCTGGGTGTGAAGTATGTCATCAATCAACCCAAATCATACTGCACATAATGAGGAACATTTAAATGTACAGGAGGCAAGCAAAACTGCTGATGATACAAAGGACAACTGGTTTTATTTATATAATTTTTTATTCTTTGAATATTAAAAAAATGTTTTTAATGTTTATTTTTGAGAGAGAGAGACAGAGTACGAGCAGGGGAGGGACAGACAGAGAGGGAGACACAGAATCTGAAGCAGGCTCCAGGTTCTGAGCTGTCAGCACAGAGCCCAATGCAGGGCTCGAACCCATGAACCGCAAAATCATGACCTGAGCCAAAGTCAGACACTTCACCTACTGAGCCACCCAGGTGCCCCTTTATTCTCTGAATCTTATCAATTATATAATATTTAATAATTGATGATTAACACTGTAGAATTATCAATAATTGATTTGTCTAAGTTTATTTTTAATATTATTAAGAAACTTTATTCAAATTTAAGAATACAGATGATATAAGAGTGGATGCTTGGTAAGATCCTTTTTATTTTAACTAGAGTGTAAAGAGGTAAAATTCATGGCAATTATCTTTCTCACAAATATATACCTTAATTCAGAAATCTAGATCAATTTAT
The DNA here is from genome assembly GCF_018350195.1 of Panthera tigris. NCBI lineage: Eukaryota > Metazoa > Chordata > Mammalia > Carnivora > Felidae > Panthera > Panthera tigris. The sequence continues at coordinate 61,299,694 of NC_056667.1, forward strand.
GTAATCAATTTTATCATTTCTCACTTCATAAAAACCCAAGTTAAAAATTTAATTTCCTAAGTATGACTGATACCCTGACCAATCTTCTCGTTAAAAACATGAAAAAAATATGGATAAAATATAATGCATGGGTGAGGAAAAAATATGTATGTATTCCTTAGAATCTAAACCCAAATTAAAGCAACAATCCAAAAATAAAATCAGGGGCTTTGAATCCATCTTTCAGCCTTAGGGCATTTACTTCACTCAGATAATCTGGACCTTTGGTATTATGGATAGCCTTGAGTACACAAGTAGAAGAGAGTGTAAGGTCTGATCAGAATGGAGATTATACAGAGAAACATTCCCAAAATCCAGGATCCAATGGAATGCACCTCCAGTGTAAAGGTGAATTATAATAACCACTGACATCACTATTCTCCTCACTCTACAAGTTGTCAGAGGAAGAAAATTGCTTTCTTAGACTTAGCTTGTCCCTGGATAAAAGAAACTGATAAGATGCCAAGTATAGATACTGAATAAGCAACTGTGAGATATAGGTAAAATTCATAAGATGTGTTAAGTATGGATAGAAATGAAGCTAGTAACCTGGAAAACTCACTAGACAGAATAGATGAAACAGGTGTATACACATACTGGTTGACATAAAGGATGAAATGAGTATTATTTATAGATAGAAATGTATCGGAGAATGAAGTAACATCTTAAAAAATTCACAGAGCATTGATCACATCATCTCCAGATGGACAGCTATGTCTCCCACCAAATCAAGCATCCATCAGCAACCTAATATGACCCCAAGCATGCTATGCTCAAAACATGCAAGTAAAATTCAAAACTGTTTAGTAGGTTATCAGTTACTCTATACCTATGGTGAGGCACACTTGTTCCTGCATCTCTCTAATAAATCAAGAGTGTGTTGGCTCCATCCAGAATACTTTCTGACTGCTGAAGACCCTCACTCATCCTTAATTCTGATCCTTTACCACCAATCATCATCAGTGAGGCCTGATGAAACAGAGTGAGATACAAAACATAGGAATTTTGCCTAACACAGGATTCAGATAGTGTGGTCATTTCACTCCACTTTTACCCCCATCTTCCTCCTTTATTTCTTACTCTATGTTTTAAGTAAATTAAATAAACTATGATTCAAACAGATTAATTTGGTCTGGGAGGCATTCTATTCTGTTACTTGTGAAATAGCCTGCTGGGTAGCTTACTTGGAGGCTATCATAGCATCTAGGTAATTTCCTACCAATACAGCTGGTGATGAAAATGAAATGCAACTAATAAAATTCATCCTATGTGTACAAAAATTCTCAATAAAATATTAGCAAATCAAATCCAACAACACATTAAAAAAAATCATTTGCCACAATCAAGTGGGATTTACTTCTGGGTTGCAAGGGTGGTTCAATATTCACAAATTGATCAATGTAATATACCGCATTAATAAAAGAAAGGATTAGAACCATGTGATAATTTCAATACAGGCAGAAAAAGCATTTAACAAAATACGACATCCATTCATGATAAAAATCCTCAAAAAGTAGGTTTAGACTGAGAATACTTTCAATATAATAAAGGCCATATATGAAAATCCTATAGCTAAGATGGGAAAAATTGAGAGCTTTTCCTCTATAGTCAGGAACAAGACAGGGATGTCCACTCTCACCACTATTAATTAACATATTACAGGCAGTCCCAGCCATAGCAACCAGAAAACAAAAAGAAATAAAAGGCATCCAAATCTGCAAGGAAGAAGTCAAACTTTCACTATTTTCAGATGGCATGGTACTCTATATAGAAAACCCAAAAGACGCCACCAAAAACCTGCCAGAACTGATAAATAAATTCAGGGGGCACCTGGGTAGCTCAGTCGGTTAAGCATCTGACTTCGGCTCATATTGTGACTTGCTGTTTGTGAGTTTGAGCCCTGTGTCGGGCTCTGTACTGACAGCTCAGGGCCTGCAGCCTGCTTCAGATTCTGTGCCTCCCTCTCTCCCTGCCCCTCCCATGCTCATGCTCTGCTTCTGTCTCTCAACAATAAATAAATGTTAAAATATTTTTAATTAAATAAATTCAGTAAAGTCACAGGACATAAAATCAACATACAGAAATAAAGAATAAGCAGAAAGAGAAATCAAGGAATCAATCTCATTTACAATTGCACCAAAAACAATAAGGTAGGAATAAACCTAATAGAAATAAAACCTAGTAGGAATAAACCTAACCGAAGAGGTGAAAGACCTGTACTCTGAAAACTATAAAACACTTGTGACGGAAACTGATAAGTGACACAAACAAATGGAAAGACATTGCATGCTCATGGATCTAAAGAACAAATATTGTTAAAATGTTTATACTAATCAAAGCAATCTACACACTTAATGCAATCCCTATAAGGATACCACCAGTATTTTTCACAGATCTAGAACAAACAAACCTAAAATGTGTATGCAACCACAAAAAGACCCTGCATAGCCAAACCAACCTTGAAGAAAAAAGCAAATCTGGAGGCATCACAATTCTGGACTTGAAGTTATATTAAAAAAGCTGTAGTGATCAAAACAGTATGGTACTGGTACAAAAAGAGACACATAGATCAATGGGACAGAATAGAAAACTCAGAAATGAATCCCCAACTATATGGTCAATTAATCTTCGACAGAACAGGAAAGAATAAGCAATGAGAAAAAGGGTCTTCAACAAATGCTGTTGGTAATACTGGACAGCTACATGCAGAAGAATGAAACTGGATCACTTTCTTATACCATACACAAAAATAAACTGAAAATGGATTAAAGACCTAAATGTGAGACCTGCAACCATAAAAACCCTAAAGGAAAACACAGGCATAAACTCTTTGATACCAACAGTAGCAAATTCTTACTAGGTATGTCTCCTGAGCCAAGAGAAACAAAAGCAAAAATAAACTATTGGGATTTCATCAAAATAAAAATCTTCTGCAGAACAAAACAAACAAGCAACAAAACTAAAAGACAACCTATGGAATAGGAGAAAATGTTTTCACGTGACATATTCAATATAGGTTCAGAATCCAAAACATAAAGAACTTCGTAAAGAACTTATAAAACTCAACACCCCAAAAATGAATAATCCAATTAAAAATGGGCAGGAGACAGGAACAGACATTTACCCAGAGATGACACACAGACACAGGAAAAGATGCTGTCTTACTCATCTCAGGGAAATGCAAATCAAAAGTACAATGAGATATCACCTTACACCTGTCAAGAATGGCTAAAATCAACAACACAAGAAACAACAGGTGTTGGCGAGGATGTGGAGAAAAAGGAGCCCTTATGCACTATTGGTGGGAATGCGAACTGGTGCAACTACTCTGGAAAACAGTATGAAGTTTCCTCAAAAAGCTAAAAATACAACTACCCTACGATCTAGTAATTTACACTACTGGGAATTTATCCAAAGAACACAAAAATACTAATTCAAAGGGATATGTGCAGCCTGATATTTATAGCAGCATATTATCTACATTTGCCAAGTTATGGGAACAGCCTAAATGTCTACTGATTGATGAATGGATAAAGAAGATATATATATGTGTGTATATATATATACACATATATATATATATATATATACATATATATACATATATATACATATACATATATATACATATATATATATCTATACACACACACACACACACACACACACACACACACTGGAATGCTATTCAGCCATAAAAATTAATTAAATCTTGTCATTTGCAACAACATGGATGGAGCTAGAGAATATTATGCTAAGTGAAATAAGTCAGTCAGAAGAAGACAAATACCATATAATTTCATCCATATTCAGAAGTTAAGAAACAAAATATTTTGATGAGGTCCTAGTAGTTCATTTTTGCTTTTGTTTCCGTTGCCTGTGGAGATGTGTTGAGTAAGAAGTTGCTGTGGCCAAGATCAAAGAGGTTTTTGCCTGCTTTCAAAGAGGATTTTGATGGCTTCCTGTCTTACGTTGAGGTCTTTCATCAATTTTGAGTTTATTTTTGGGTATGGTATAAGAAAGTAGTCCAGGTTCATTCTTCTGCATGTCACTGTCCAGTTTTCCCAGCACCACTTGCTGAAGAGACTATCTTTATTCCATTGGATATTCTTTCCTGCTTCATCAAAGATTAGTTGGCCATACGTTTGTGGCTCCATTTCTGGGTTCTCTATTCTGTTCCATTGATCTGAGTGTCTGTTCTTGTGCCAGTACCATACTGTCTTGATGATTACATCTTTGTAGTATAGCTTGAAGTATGGGATTGTGATGCCTCCTGATTTGGTTTTCTTTTTAAAGATTGCTTTGGCTATTCAGGGTCTTTTCTGGTTCCATATAAATTTTAGGATTATTTGTTCTAGCTCTGTGAAGAATGCTGGTGTTACTTTGATAGGGATTGCATTGAATATGTAGATTGTTTTGGGTAGTACTGACATTTTAACAATATTTGTTCTTCCTATCCAGGAGCATGGAATCTTTTTTCCATTTCTTTGTGTCTTCTTCAATTTCTTTCATAAGCTTTCTACAGTTTTCAGTGTATAGATTTTTCACCTCTTTGGTTAGATTTATTCCTAGGTATTTTATGGTTTTTTTGTGCTACTGTAAATGGGATGGAATCCTTGATTTCGCTTTCTTTCACTTCATTGTTGGTGTATAGGAATGCAACTGATTTCTGTGCAAAAGCAAAAATGAACTACTGGGACCTCATCAAAATAAAAAGCTTCTGCACAGAGAGGGAAACAATCAGCAAAACTAAAAGGCAACCGACAGAATGGGAGAAGATATTTGCAAATGACATATCAGATAAAGGGTTAGTATCCAAAATCTATAAAGAAATTATCAAACTCAACACCCCAAAAAACAAATAATCCAGTAAAGAAATGGGCAGAAGACATGAATAGACACTTCTCCAAGGAAGACATCCAGATGGCCAACCGACACATGAAAAAATGCTCAAGATCACTCATCATCAGGGAAATACAAATCAAAACCACAATGAGGTACCACCTTACACCTGTCAAAATGGCTAACATGAACAACTCAGGCAACAACAGATGTTGGCGAGGATGTGGACAAAGAGGATCTCTTTTGCATTGTTGGTGGGAATTCAAGCTGGTGCATCCACTCTGGAAAACAGTATGGAGGTTCCTCAAAAAACTAAAAATAGTACTACCCTACAATCCAGCAGTTGCACTACTAGGCATTTATCCATGGGATGTAGGTGTGCTGTTTTGAAAGGACACATGCACCCCCATGTTTATAGCAGCACTATCAACAATAGCCAAAGTATAGAAAGAGCCCAAATGTCCATCGATGGATGAATGGATAAAGAAGAAGTGGTATATAGATAAAATGGAGCATTACTCGGCAATCAAAAAGAATGAAATCTTGCCATTTGCAACTACGTGGATGGAACTGGAGGGTATTATGCTAAGTGAAATTAGTCACTCAGAGAAAGACACAAATCATATGACTTCACTCATATGAAGACTTTAAGAGACGAAACAGATAAACATAAGGGAAGGGAAACAAAAATAATATAAAAACAGGGAGGGGGACAAAACAGAAGAGACTCAAATATGGAGAACAAACTGAGGGTTACTGGAGGGACTGTGGGAAGGGGGATGGGCTAAATGGGTAGGGGCATTATGGAATCTACTCCTGAAATCATTGTTTCACTATATGCTAACTAATTTGGATGTAAATTTTAAAAAATAAAAAATAAAATTAAAAAAAAAAACAGTTCTAATTCTGGATGAAACTAACGTGGGTAACCCAGAGCACGTAACTTTTCTTTCTCTCTGGAGATAAGAATAGTATCTACTTCATAAATTTAAAATTAAATGAGATTATACATGCAAAGAACATGTTAGTCACTGAAAATTACTGTGGTATTTTTCATCATGACCATCTCTGCTACCACCAGTACTATAGTACTTCCAACATTTTTATTGTGAGCTCAAAAAATTTATCATTCTTATAACTTTTTCACTATTTCAGCTATGAGCATGATTCATATAGCTAGCTGGATTATTTGTGTTTTTTTTTTCTTCTGACATTGTATAATAAATTTTATTACCCTCCCCCCCAAAAAAGAAACAAAATAGACAAAGGGGAAAAAAGAGAGAGACAGAGACAGAGAGAGAGAGAGAGAAAAAAAACAAAACAACAAGAAACAGACTCTTAACTATAGAGAACACACTGATGGTTACCAGAGGGGAGGTAGGTAGAGGGATGGGTTAAATAGGAAATGGAGATTATGGAGTATAATTGTGAGGAGAACTGGGTGTTAGAGGTAAGTGATGAATCACTAAATTCTACTCATGAAATCAATATTATAGTATATGTTAACTAACTAGAATTTAAATTAAAAGTTGACATAAAAAACTAAAAAAAATAAGTCATCCTAAGTGAGTTATAAGAGCAATAAGATCATTCTTCATAAGTCATCTTTAAAATCAAAACAATATTTAAGAGTCCCAACCAAGATAACTACTAAAATGTATTCATAATATATAAAGAAAAGATAAACAAAAGAAAATAAAACCAGACTAAAACTCAATAGAGTCCTGTTTATCCTCCCCAGTAAGAGCTTGGAATCCATAGGAAGAAAACTTCAGCCAAGAGTGTTTCCAAATACAGAAATATTAGTCTGTGACCATGACCTCTACTGTGGTCAACCTGTTAATACACTTAGATACCACCATTGCAAAGAGATAATTTCATATAAGAAGAATGTTTTGGAGAGGTTATCAAAAACCTGATGACTAGAAATCATCCAGAACTGATAAAGGAGAAACCAATTCCTAGATGCATAAAGCTCTGCAAATCTTAAGTTGGATAATAAAAAGGAATAGATTCTGACAAGTGTCAAAGTAAACACCTTCATAAAACAGAGATATCTTAGGTTTACATGTAGTAAGAGAAAAAATAAAGATAACCTATAGGGGAACAAGTAGCCTGATAGTTTACTTTTCAACAACAACAATGAAAGCCAAAAAAGATAAAAATACATTCAATGAATCAATAGAAAATATCTACCAGCCTAAAATGACATGCCCAACAAAAGTATATTGGAAGTATTAGAGGGAAAAAATCTCCCCAAACTCTCTCTTAACCTGCATTCCTTTATTTTGTTTGTTTTAATCTACAGTTACAGAGGCATTAATCAACATCTAATGATCCTTGGCTGTCCTTTCAACTCTAAGTAAAACATATTAAATATTTCTCTATATTTGAGTAATTACCAACTAAATTTCTTTAAGTTTTTAAATTTAATTCCAGTAAACATAGTGTTATATTAGTTTCAGGTATACAATACAGTGATTCAATAACTCTATACCTTGTTCTATACTTCATGATAAGTGTACTTTTTAATCCCTATTAGCTACTTCACACATTCTCCCCTCTCCTTGGCTGTGGTAACCATCAGTCTGTTCTCTATGGTTAAGAGTCTGCTTCTTGGTGTGTCTCCTCTTTATTTTTTTTCCTTTGTTCATTTGTTTTGTTTCTTAAATTCCACATATGAGTGAAATCATATGGTATTTACCTTTCTCTGAGTTATTTTACTTAGCATAATACCTTTAGCTCCATCCACATTGTTTCAAATGGCAAGATTTTGTTCTTTTTAGCTGAATAATATTCATTTTACATTTATATAACATCTTCTTTACCTGAAACTTTATTGAATATGTCATGTGCAAATATCTTCTCCCATTTCGTAGGTTGTCTTTCAGTTTTGTTGGTTGTTTTGTTGTGCAGAAGATTTTTATTTGATGAAGCCCCAATAGCTTATTTTTGCTTTTGTTTCCCTTGACTCAGAAGACATATCTAGAAAAATGTTGCTAAGGCCAATGTTAGAGACAATACTACCTGAGCTCACTTCTAGGATGTTTTATTGATGCAGGTCTCACATTTAGGTCTTTAATCTACTTTCAATTTATTTTTGTGTATGACGTAAGGAAGTGATCCAGTTTCATTTATTTTTATGTAGATGTTCAATATTGTCTACAGCATTTGTTGAAGACACTGTCTTTTTCCCATTGCATATTCTTTCCTGCTCTGTCAAAGATTAATTGACCATATAGTTCTGGGTTCATTTCTGTGTCTTCTGTTCCATTGATTTAGGTGTCTGTTTTTGTGCCCGTACCACACTTTTTTGATTACTATAGCTTTGTAGTATAATTTGAAGTCTGGATTATGATATCTCCAACTCTATTTTTCAAGAATGTTTGACTACTTGGGGTCTTTTTTGGCTTGATCTGCCTGTACGTCTGTCACCCCATTGATCACAGGGTTGATCCAGCTGATCTGGGTGGGTAGGCAAGTACTCCCCTCCTCCCTCACTGCTCCACATGCATATGGCTCCCAAAGCTGTTGGCTAGGAGAAAGGATGATTTATTCTGATAGAGAAGGACTGTTATTTGGTCAAAGGTAAATGAATAGCTGTGTTCCCTTGCTAGAACCTCCAAACAAGCTCTCAACTAAGTTTGATGTGGGGTGATCTGATTGCGGTTTCATTGGAAGAACCCCAACTGTCAGGATTTTATCTTGAGATGGCAGTTTCTCCAGAAAGAAATATGTAATCTCCATACCAGAGAATAGAAGACTACTATTTTGTAGATAAGGTAACTGGAAATCTCATAAAATTTTAACAAATTCCTACAGTTTTGTTAAAATACACCCCACCATAAAATATCCCAGGTCTGTAGTGTAAGGATTGTTTAATTTAACCTCTCCAGAGAATAGAGTGGAGATGAGGGACTAACTGGAGAAGAGAATGTCAGCTGTCCAGAAGTTCAGCATCAAGTAGGAAAGTTTGATTCTAAAACTGAGATTCAATAAATGCTCCTATTTGTAGCAGCACTTATGCTTCTACTTATACAGGTTCCTAGCATCTTTAATTCCCAACAAACCTGGGTTCTGCGGTATCAACCAGCCTTCCTCTTGGGCTATCAGGAGAGGCTACATAACAGAGGTTGGCAAACTTCTTCTTAAAGAGACAGACAACAACTTGGGACCAGATTTTTTTTGCAGAGTCACAGGCCTGGACTTCTTGGAATACTGACTCTTCAAATATGAAAAAGAAAACTTTTGCCTAATTTAAGCCAACATTTTGGGAGTTCTCTATTACTGAGAACTGAATCCAATTATGACTAAAACATACAAATATATAGTTTGTTCTCTTAAATAAATTATCAAATTAGATAAAGCCTTCAGGAAACTATAATATAATAGTGATGATTATGACTCTCCTTATCTTGCTCCTAGTCTGAATAGGATCACATATTATTTTCAAATATATATAAATGAATTTAATCATATTTACTGAGAAATAGAATCTAGGTATTTTAAATGTTATATATAATGAAACCTGACTTCTGCTAAAGTCCAATTTATTGCAACCATGGTATTCAAACAGCTCCTACTTTAATACTATATATTTAAAAAGTTTATAACCATACAATTCATACAATCATAATAGATTTTTCTTAGAAAACAAGATGAAATCTGTCTTTTTGAAAACGTCATCCCTATACTTGACACTTTTTTCTATTTCAAATACTATCTGTATATAGTTTACATAAACTAATAGTGTTCCATACATATACTATTTCCATATGCTATGTCAGATACTATTCAATGATTTTAAATTACCCTTAACTCTTTTGATACTTAAAAATTCAGGTTCCTCTATTTCTTTCTTAATGTGAATGTAGGATACTTCATTTTTGTACCCCCTTATATTTTTAATCAACAAATTGAGCTAATACATATCACCTAAAATACAGAAGTCACAGAAATTTGGTTAGGAGTAGTTGGTGAATCTATATTGCTGGCAAAGCTGTTTTATGAGGGCACCCAGGGATAAAATTTGGTTAGGAATAGTTGGTGAATCTATATTGCTGGCAAAGCTGTTTTATGAGGGCACCCAGGGAAGGGAAGGGAAAGAAACCATTTTGAAATATACCAGAGTACTCTGTTCTTAACAAAGCTTGCTCCCAGATAAAATTATTTAACCAGAGCCTAACCTGCTGTGGTATTATAAGAGCCTAACTGATCTGCAAGAAAGGAAAACCCAAATCCAACCCACTCCAGCAATCCAGTCACACATAGGGGATGAGGGGGGAGAAAAAACAAAAACTCTTACGAAGTTCACAGTCCATAAGCATAGACTCATTAAAAGATTGAAACTTAATCACAGTACTAAAGTTACCCTCATCCACACCATAAAATTAAGGCCTATTTACAATTGTTCTTTTTACCCAATATATCATGTCTAGGTATCAGGAAAAAAATTACAAGGAATATCAAAAGGGGAAAAAACCCACAATTTGAAGAGACCAAGCAATCATCAGAAATATGTGGCAGGGATGCTGGGATTATCAGACCAGAACTTAAAACAACTATAAATAATATGCTAAAAGCTTTAAAGTATACAGCATATAAAAGCAGATAAGAAACATGAGCAGAGAGATGTAAATCCTAAGAAAGAATAAAAAAATAAATGCTGTGTAACAGAAATGATGAATGTTCATGATGGGCTTGTTAGTAGCCTGGACATGGCTGAACAGCAACTTTCTGACCAAGAGGTCAATTAAAATTTTTCAAAAGGAAAAGGAAAAGATAACAAAGACTGAGAAAAGCAGAACAGAACATCCAAAGTCTATAGGACAATAAAAGTGTAGTAATGTATGATGGGAATATCAGAAAGAGAAGAAAGGGATAAATGAAAAGCAGAAATATTTGAAACAATAATGGTGAAAAGTTTCCCTGAATTAATGTCAGTCATCAAACCATATATCCAGGTGACTCATAGACAACAAAGCAGAAAAAATGCAAAAAATTCACTGAGGCATATTATTTTTAAACTACAGAAAATCAGAGATAAAGCAAAAAATCTCTAAATATTTTGTGTGTGTGAGAGAGAGAGAGAGCATGCACACACAAGCGGGAAAGGGGCAGAAAGAGGGGACAGAGGATCCAAGGGCTCCTGCTGACAGGAGAGAACCCATGCAGGGCTTGAACTCCAAAATGGCTCAAATTCAAAAACAGGGCTCTAACTCGCAAATCGGGAGATCATGACCTAAGCCGAAGCAGGATGCTTAACCGACTGAGCCACTAAGGTGCCCCAAAGCAAATAGTCTTGATAGATGTAAAAAGATAAGAATTATATATGTCTTTTCCACAAAAATTATGCAAGAAGAAAATGAAGTAAAATGTTTACTATTGGAAGAAAAAAGAAAGAAAGAAAGAAAGAAAGAAAGAAAGAAAGAAAGAAAGAAAGAAAGAAAACACCAACCCAGAATTCTATTCACTATTAAATTACCCTTCAAGGTGAAGGAAAAATAAAGACTTTTTCAGACAAACAAAAACTGAGGAAATTTGTTGCTAGTACCTGCCTTGCAACAAATGTTAAAAGAGGTTCTTTAGAAAGAAGAAAAATAAAATAGGTCATTACCTTGGACCTATAAAAATTAAGGAAGAGCACCAATGAAGGAATAAATGAAGCTAAAATTAAACTTTTATTTGTCTTTTTTTAAAAAAACCTTTATTTTTCTTATTCTTAATTGATCTAACAGATAACATTTCAGACAACATTTTGTTCAAAATAATACCAATAATATATTCAATTATGTAGATGTTTATATGTGCGTACACACACAAATTATATATATGTATATAGATATATATCTAATGTATGCTTTATACATGGGTAAAATGAAAGAAATGATACAAGGGACAGGAGGAAGGAATTAGGATTGTTTTGTTATTATAAGGTATTATAAGGTACTAACACTACCTGTGAAGTACTATAGTATCATTTGAACATGGGCTTGATTTGCAAAAACATGATTGGAACTAGAGTGTATTATGCTAAACGAAATCAGTCAGTCAGAGAAAGACAAATATCATATGACTTAACTCATATATGGAATTTAAGATACAAAACAGATGAACTAAAGGAAGGGAAGAAAAATAAAATAAAAACAGGGAGGGAGACAAACCATAAGAGACTCAAATACAGAGAATAAACTGAGGGTTGCTGGAGGGGTTTTGGGTAGGGGGAAGGGTTAAATTGGCAAGGGGCATTAATCCCTTGGGATGTTGGGATGAGCAGTAGGCGTTATAGGTAGGTGATGAATCACTAAAATTCTGTTCCTGACATCATTATTACAATATATGTTAACTAGCTTGGATGTAAATTTTAAAAATAATAATAAAAATAATTTTAAAAAAATGAAAGTGGGCTTGGGTTATCTGCAAATGTATATTGCAAACTCTAGGGCAAACCTTAAAAAAGTCAACAAACAATTTTAAAAAGGAAGGAGTATAACTGATATGCTAAGAAAGAAGAGAAAATGAAATAACAGAAAATAATTAAAACTACAACGGGCAGAAAAAGAGTAAAAAACAAAATAGGAACAAAGAACAATGACAACAAACAGAAAAAAAGTAATGAATATGGTAATAAATTAATCTAGGTGTATCAATAATCACTATAAATGTCAATAGTCTAAATGCACAAATTTAAAAGACAGATATTGTCAGAGTGTATTAAAAAAACACAACTATATGTCGTCTAAAATATAATAGATTAAAAGTAGAGTACTAGAGAAATTTGTACCTTACTAACACTAATTAAAAGAAAGCAGGAGTAGCTATATTAACTTCCAAAAAAGGACTTCCAAGCAAGGAAATTTGTCAGCGTATTGCATAATAATAAAGGGGTAAAATTTCCAAGAAGATATCACAGTGCTTAACATGTATGTGCCTAATGAGCATATGAAACTAAGTGAGGCAAAAACTAATAGAATTGCAAAGGGAAACAGATTAGTCCACTATCATAGGGGGACAACTCTCTATCAGAAATGGACAGCTACAACAGGCAGAAAATCAGTACAAATATAGCTGAACTAAATGGCACCATCAATCAACAAGATATAAACTGACAGTAGAATATATATTTATTTAGGCTCACATTGGACATTCACCTAGACCACATTTCTGGCCTATTCAACTAGACCACATTCTGGTCTATTCTGGTTCAAAAACATACCTTAACAAACTTAAAACAAATAAATCATACAATGTCTGTCTCAGATCACAAAAGAATGAAATTAGACATTAATAATAGAAAGATAGGTCACCTGGGTAGCTCAGTAGGTTAAGCTTCCAACTCTTGGTTTCAGCTCAGGTCATGAACTCGTGGTTTGTGAATTCTAGCCCTGCCATCGGGCTCTGTGCTGACAGTGTGGAGACTGCTTGGAATTCTTTATTTTCCTTTTTCTCTATCCCTCCCCACTCGCTCTCTCTGTCTCTCTCTCAAAATAAATAAACCTAATTTTTTTTTTTAATTAACAGAAAGATACCTGGAAATTTTCAAGATACAGAGAGAAAAATGACATACTTTTAAATAATGTAAGGGTCAGAGAAGAAATCTTCAGGGAAATTTTAAGATATTTTGAACTAAAAATGAAAACACAACTTATCAAAATTTGTGGAATGCAGTGATAGTAGTACTTAGAGTGAAATGTATAGCATTGGCAGCATATGTTAAAAAAGAACAAAAAGCAAAAAAGCAGTAATCTCAGCTTCCACCTTATGAAACTAGAAAAAAAAAAGGCAAATTAAACTCAAAGTAGAACGAATGAAAGGAAAAGAAGGAAAGAAGGAAAAGAAATGAAAATAAGAGGAGGGTCACCCAGATGGCTCAGTTGGTTAAGTGAGAGACTATTGATTTTGGCTCAGATTCAAGCCCCCCCAGATCAGGTTCCATAATGACAACATGGAGCTTGCTTGGAATTCTCTCTCTCCCGTCTCTCTGCCCTTCCCCAGATAGTGTGTGCTCTCTCTTACTCAAAATGAATAAATAAAAAAAAAAAAGAAATTATATGAATTCTCTACAATTTCTTCTAGTGGATAGGAACAGTCTCCCTAACTCTTCTATAAAGCCAGCTGCACTAATATGAAAAGTAGACAAAGACATACAAGAAAAAGCCACAGACCAATATCATGCAGAAACATAGATGTAAACATTTTAAATGAAATACTAGCAAATCAAATCCAACAATATATAAAAGGAATCATACACTACTACACAAATGGATTTATCCCTGGTATGCAAGGCTGGTTAAACATTCAAAAATCAATTCATTAAATCCATTAAATAAACAGGGAAAGAAAGAAAGAAAGAAAGAAAGAAAGAAAGAAAGAAAGAAAGAAAGAAAGAAAGAAAGAAAGAAAGAAAAAGAGGGAGGGAGAAAGGAGGAAGGGAAGAAAGGAGGGAGGGAAGGAAACAATCAGATGATCCTAATCAATAGATGCAGAAAAAACATTTAACAAAATTCAATACCTATTCATGCTAAAAATTCTCAGAAAGATAGGAATAAAGGAGAATTCCCTCAACATGTTAAAAATAGCATCTACCATTGGGACACCTGGGTGGCTCAATAGGTTAAGTGTCTGACTTCAGCTTAGGTCATGATCTCACAGTTCATGAGTTCAAGCCCCACATCGGGCTCTGTGCTGACAGCTCAGAGCCTGGAGCCTGCTTTAGAATCTGTGTCTCCCTCTCTCTGCCCTCTCCTGCTTGAGCTCTCTCTGTCTGTCTGTCTCTCTCTATCTATCTATTTCAAAAATAAATAAAACATAAAAATAAATAAATAAATAAATAAATAGATAAATAGATAAATAAATAAAAATAATATGTACCAAAAATCTTTACCGCTGATATCATACTTAAAAATGCAAAACTAGAAGCTTTCTCTCTAAGATGAGGTCCAAGGTAAGGATGACCTCTCACCACTCCTTTTCAACATCTGTACTGGAAGTTCTAGCTAATACAACAAGACAAGAAAAGAATATTGAAGGTATATAGACTGAAAAGGAAAAAATTGCCTTTCTTTGTGAATGATTGTCTATGTAGAAAATCTAAAAAAAAAAAAACAAACCTGACAAATAAACAAACAAATAAACAAACAAACAAACAAACAAAAAAAAACCTCCAGGCACTAAATAGCAATTATAGCAAGGTTGAAAAATACAAGGTTAATGCACAAAATTCAATCACTTTCTGATGTACCAACAATGAAAGAGCAAAACATAATACCATACATTAGTACCCCTGAAAATTAAGTATTTAGGTTCAAATCTAATAAATATGTATAAGATCTATTTGAGGAAAACTACATACAAAAATCTGATGAACAAAATCAAAGAAGAATTAAATAAATGAGAGATTTAATGTTTCATAGAAAGGAAAAGTCACTATTGTCAAGATTTTAGTTCTTCCCAATTTATCTATAGATTCAATGCAAGCTCAATCAAAATCCCAGTAGATTATTTTGTGGAGAGCGACACACTGATCTTAAAGCTTCCACTGAAAGGCATAAAGAACCCAGACTCAGTAATACAACATGGAAGAACAAAATTGAAGGACTGACATTATCCAACTTCAAGATTACTAAAAAGCTACAGTAATCAAGACATGAAGGTATTAGCAAAAGAACAGATAAATAGATCAATGGAACAGAATAGAGACCTCAGAAATAAACATATATAAATAGAGTCAACTAATCATTGACAAAGGAACAAAGACAATACAACGCAACAAAGACAGCCTCATCAAGAAATATGCTGGAACATCCATTTGCAAAAAATAAATAAATGAATCCAGATACAAACCTCATTATTTCTTTCTTGAAAATAATCAAAATGGATCTGTGACCTAAATGTAAAATGCAAAGCTATAAAACTCTTACAAGATATAACATTGGCGAAAAACTAGATTACCTTGGATATGACAAAGACTTTTTAGATGCAACACCAAAGACACAATCTATGAGAAAAAAAATTGATAAGCTTGATTTCCTTAAAATTAAAAACTTCTGCTCTGCAAAAGACAAAGTCAAGAGAATGAGAAGACAAACTATAGATTAGGAGAAACTATTTTCAAAAGACATACTTAATAAAGAACTGTTTTCCAAAATTAACAAAGAATTCTTAAAATTCAACAGTAAGAAAACAATACAGTTTAAAAAAGGGTCAGATACCTTAAGTAACATCTCACCAAAGAAGGTTTACAGATAGAAAATAAACATATGGGGGACACCTGGGTGGCTCAATCAGATAAGCAACTGACTTCAGCTCAGGTCATGATCTCAGGATTGGTGGGTTCAAGCCCCACATCAGGCTCTGCACTGACAGCTAGAGCCTGGAACCTGCTTTGGATTCTGGTCTCCCTCTCTCTCTGTCCCTCCCTTGTTCACGCTCTGTCTCTCTCTGTCAAAAATAAATAAACATTTAAAAATAATAATAAAACACTTTCTTTAGAAAATAAACATATGAAAATGCAAATCAAATCAGTAGATATCATATGCAAATCAGTAGAATGCAAATTAAAATAGCAATGAGATACCACTACACATCTATTAAAATAGCCCAAATCTGAAACAATGACAATAGCAAATAGTGGCAAGGAAGCAATGAACCAGAAACCCTCATTCGCTGCTGGAGGGTATTCAAAATGATACAGTCACTTTAGAAAAGAGTTTGGCAGTTTCTTATAAAACTAAATAAATTTTTCCATACAGTCCAGCAATCATGTTCCTTGGTATTTATCCAAAGGTGTTGAAAACTTAGGTCCACACCAAAACCTGTACATGGATGTTTATAGCAGCTTTATTCGTAATTGTCAAAACTTGAAAGTAACCAATATGTTCTTCAGAAGGGGAATGGATAAAAACAGGTACATCCAGACAATGGGATATTATTCAGCTCTAAAAATAAATGAGCTTATCAAGCCATGAAAACACAAGGAGAAACCTTAAATGCATGTTACTAAGTGAAAGTCAATTTGAAATGTCTACATATTGTATGACTGCAACCATATGATATCCTAGAATAGGCAAATCCATGGAGACAATATAAAATCAGGGCTTCCAGGGGTTAGAGGTGGAAAGAGAAATGAACAGGAAGAGGAAAAGAATTTTTGGAGGCAGAGAAAATACACTATATAATTCAATAATGATAATGCATACCATTATACATGTGTCCAAGCCATAGAATATATAACACAGAGTATATTATAATGTAAACTATGGGCTTTGGGGTATCACTACGTGCCAATTTAAGTTCATCAGTTTTAACAAAGGTACCACAGTCTGATGGGGAATGTTTATAATGGGAGAGGCTATAAATGAGTAGAGGTTGGGAGTATATTAGAAATCTCTGTACCTTCTGTTTAATATTGATATGTAACTTAAACTGCTCCAAAATAAAATAAAGTCTTATTTTTAAAAAATATAAACTAAAAGGTATGAAGAAAATGATAAAAGGCATACAAGACCACATAAACTAGAAGTAGACAAGTTTAGAAATACAATGATAAGATTCAGAAAAGAACCAGAATGTTAAAATTCATTTTAGAAATAAATACTAAACTAGAAGGAGCATAATAAACAGAAGATGCCTTAAGGGAGAAATAAAAGATGAAAATAGATATTTTAAAATTGAAAGGAAATAAAATTATTAGAAAAGGAGCTAATAATATACTATGATAACACTAAGTACCTATTCAACAATTATTTTAAATATACATCTCCAGAATAAATACAAAAAATATCTTCAATATATTTTAACTTTATTAAATATGTTCTCAGTTGAAAGTAATTTATGTATAGCAATTATAAACTGTTTGTGTCCACTGGAATTAAGCTAATGAGCAAAATTACTGATAATGTTGGCAACCAAAAGTCACATGTGGAAGGAAAGTACAGAAAGTATAGAAAGTAGAGAGAAGTACAGAACCCCCTTCTTGGATTAGCATTAGAGGTGTCAGTATGAATTCATGACGTGAAAGATAAACCATTTCCTATTCTGTCTGCCAAAATGGCCTAGGAAACGACACTCTAGTAACAATGAACATATCCAATTCCCAGATACTTGTTTCCAAAAACAATTCCCTACTAAAAAGACTGGGGTTCTTCAGAAAACATAGAAAAGTAAAGAGCACAGAATTTGGAATAGGTTAAACAACAGAACTTGACATGTGCAAATTTCCATGCATAGTTTCATTTCTTCTTTTTTTTTAAATTTAAGTTAGTTGATACACAGTGTAGTCTCGGTTGCAGGAGTAGAACCCAGTGATTTATCTCTTACATATGATACCCAATGCTCATCCCTAAATGTGCCCTCCATGATGTCCATCATCTATTTAACACATCCCTCCACCCTTCTCTGATCCAGCACCCCTCAGTTTGTTCTCTGTATTTAAGAGTCTCTTACACAATAAAAAGCTTCGCACAATGAAGGAAACAGTCAACAAAACTAAAAGGCAACCAATGGAATAGGAGAAGATATTTGCAAATGACATATCAGATAAAGGGTTAGTATCCAAAATCTATAAAGAACTTACCAAACTCAACACCCCCCGCCAAAAAAAAAAAAAAAAACAAAAAAAAAAACCAAATAATCCAGTGGGGAAAAGGGCAGAAGACATGAACAGACACTTTTCCAAAGAAGACTCAGACACATAAAAAGACGCTCAACATCACTCATCATCAGGGAAATACAAATCAAAACCACAATGTGATACCACCTCACACCTGTCAGAATGGCTAAAATGAACAAATCAGGAAACAGATGTCAGCAAGGATGCAGAGAAAGGGGAACACTTTTGCACTGTTGGTGGGATGCAAACTGGTACAACAACTCTGGATAACAGTATGGAGGTTCCTCAAAAAATTAAAAATGGAACTATCCTATGACCCAGCAACTGCACTACGAGGTATTTATCCAAAGGATACAAAAATGCTGATTTGAAGGGATTCATGCACCCCAATGTTTACAGCAGCACTATCAACAATAGCCAACTTATGGAAAGAGCCCAAATGTCCATCAACTGATGAATGGATTCAGAAGATGTGGGGTGTGTGTGTATGTGTGTGTGTACACAATGCACCCAGCAATCAAAAAGAATGAAATCTTGCCATTTGCAACAATGTGGATGAACTAGAGTGTATTACGCTAAGCAAAAGAAGTCAGTCACAGAAAGACAAATAAATGATTTCACGCATACACGGAATTAAAGAAACAACAGATAAACATAAGGGAAGGGAAGGAAAAATAAAATAAAAACAGAGAGGGAGGAAAATCATTTGTTTATAACTAAACACAAATGTCCAAAACATAACAGCTGTCTGCCATTGGAAACAGATCCTTCCCTTCCCCACTCCACATCCTAGATACAGGGATATTTGTGGGAACCAGCACAGCCTAAACACTCTTCACCTAGCTTGCTGACAGTGTGCCCTGCTCCTGTGCTCTTCTGCAGACCCACGTCTCCAGCCCAGCCTCAGCAGGAATTTTCTGAGGTGACTGCAGGTCCCCTCCTAGAGTAGACTAGCCCAGACCTTGCTAACACTGCATACTTCATCCTTGCACTCCCTTGCAGACCCTCCCCATCCAATATACCCTTGGCAGGAGTGCACCCAAAGCACTGCCACAACTCGGCACTGCACAAACAAACTTGACAGGGATCAGCATCATCTGAAAGTGACTATTGCCCAAGGGAGAGGGGAAGAAAGTAACACACACCAGTTCAACTGCAGCCTCAGCAGTGGGATGGAGACAGACATCTAATCTGACTTTGGGCCCCACCCACCAATGAAAGCTTCTCAGGGGACAACACAGGGAAAGTGCCCTGCAGTTTAATGCTCCCACAGTTCTGGCAATTGCCTGGTCTGATTCAATTCAAATACAAGATGGCTCCAACAACATAAGACCAAATCCTGCTCCAAACAAGCAAAGAGAGCCATTGAAGATGACTGAACTGAAGGCAACAAAGGACCAAATCCTGCTCCATACAGGCAAAGAGAGCCACTGCAGATGACTGAACTGAAGGCAAATGTGGCTCATGCAAAACAGTAGGGTGCATACCATACACATAGGAGACACCCCTGAAGTGCCAAGTTCTAGTGAACAGTGGACATTGCACTCCAGGGCACTATATGACCTCTTCTTCATAAGGCCTCTACTTTCAAATGTAGGATATGTGGTTGACTTTCCTAACATAGAAATACACATAGAAAGTTAGACAAAAGGAAGAGACAGAGGAATATGTCTCAAATGAAAGAACAGGACAGGACAAAATCATAGCAAAAGAGCTAAATGAAATGGATATAAGCAATATTCTTGATAGAGAATTTAAAGTAGTGGTCATAAAGATACTCAATGGACTTGAGAAAAGAGTGGAGGACCTCAGTGAGACCCTCAACAAAGAGACGGGGGGAAAAAGTGTACAAATGAAGAAATCTATAACTGAAATTAAAAATACACTAGATGGAATAAATACTAGAGGAACCAGAAAAAGGGATCAGTGACTTTGAGGACAGAATAATGAAAGCAATCAAGCTGAACAGAAAAGAGGAAAAATTTTTTTAAATGAAAACAGACTAAGGGGAATCAGCAACACCATCAAGCATATTAACCTTCACATTATAGGATCTCAGCAAAAGAAAAGAGAGAAAAGGGGGCAGAAAATTTATTTAAAGAAATAATAGCTGAAAAAATCCCAAATCTGGTGAAGGAAACAAAAATCCAGATCCAGGAAGCACAGAGAGCCCCCAACAAAATCAACCCAAGGAGGTGCCTACATAGTAATTAAAATGGCAAAGAGTAGAGATAAATAGAGAATTTTAAAAGCAGCAAGAGAAAAGAAAATAGTTACATACAAGGGAAACCCCACAAAGCTATTAAGCTGATTTTTTTTTCAGCAGAAACTTTGCTGGCTAGAAGAGAGTGTTATGATATATTCAAAGTGCTAAAAGAAAAATATCTACAACCGAGAATACTCTATGCAGTAAGGCTATCATTTAGAATAGAAAGAGAGATAAAGAGTATCCCAGGCAAACAAAAGTTAAAGAAATTCATCACCACTAAACAAGCTTTGTAAGAAATGTTAAAGGGGACTCTTTTAGTGGAACGACATAAGCAAGAGTAAGAAAAGTAGGAACAACAAAAGCAGTAAAATTAAATATATCTATAAAAATCAGTCAAGCAATTCACAAAATAAAAGGAGGTAAAGTAAGGCAACATATATCTAAAAAGTGGGGGGGGGAGGAGTAAAAATTTAGTGCCTTTAAAATGGTTTTGAAATTAAGCAATCATCAACTTAATATACACTACCTAATAGTAACTTTAAACACAAATCAAAAAATGGTCATAGATATACAAAAATAAATAAAGAGAAAGGCATCCAGGTATATCACTAAAGGAATCCAGGTATATCACTAAAAATAAGCCAATAAACTTATAAAAGAGAGCAAGAGACAAAGGAACAGAAGAGAACTACAAAAAACAACCATAAAACATTTAACACCAGGTCAATAACTACATACCTATCAATAATTACTTTGAATATAAATGGACTAATCAATCAAAAGGCTTACAGTAACAGAATGGATAAATAAGCAAGACCCAACTATATCATTTCAGGCCCAAAGATAAAGCCAGATTAAAAGTGAAGGGATGGAAAAGCATTTATCATACAAATGGAAGTGAAAAGAAAGCTGGGGTGGCAATACAATGGACAAAATATACTTTAAATCAAGGGCTGTAACAAGAGACAAGGACACTATATAATCATAAAGGAAACAATCCAACAAGAAGATATAATAATTTAAATATTTATGCACCCAACATGCAGGCACTCAAATACATAAAGGGCTAATAATAAACATAAAGGAAGAAATCAATAATAATACAATAATAGTAGGGGACTTTAATACCTCACTTATATCAATGGATAGATCACCAATAGAAAATCAACAAGAATCATTCAGTGGCTTTGAATGACACATTGGGCCACATGAATCTAACAGATACATTCAGAACATTCTATCCTAAAACAGCAGAATACATAGTCTTTCCAAGTGCACCCAGAACAGTCTCCAGAAGAGATCACATGTTAGTCTACAAAACAAGTCTCAACTTATTCAAAAAGACTGAAGCCATACCATGTATCTTTCTGACCACAACACTATGAAACTATAAAATACCTCAAATAGAAAGAAAAATCTCAAATAAACAACATAATCTTGCACCTAAAGGAGGTAGAGAAAAAGATAAAAAAAGTAGAAGGAAATATTGAAAATTAGAACAGAAATAAATGAAATAGAACTTAAAAAAAATATAACAGATCAGTGAAACTAAGAACTGACTCTTTGAAAAGATGGACAAAATTGATAAATGTTAGCCAGACTCATGTGAGCAAGAGAGAAAGAGAGAGAGAAGGATTCAAATAAACAAAATTAGAAATGAAAGAGGAGACATAATAACTGACACCACAGAAATACAAAGGATTTTAAGGGAAAATTATCAAAATTATATGCCAACAAATTGGGACAATCTAGAAGAAATAAATAAATTCTTAGAATCATACAATTTCCCAAAACTGAATCAGGAAGAATTAGAAATTTTGAGGAGGATTACCAAGAATGAAATTGAATTGCTAATCAGAAAACTACCAACAAACAAAAGTCCAAGACTTCACCAGTGAATTCTACTAAACATGTAAGGAAGAGTTAATAGCTATTCTTCACAAACAATTCCAAAAAATAGAAGAGGAAGGAAAATCTCCAAATTCATTCTATGAAACCAACATTACCTTGATACCAAAGCCAGATAAAAACATCACAAAAAAGAGAACTACAGGTAAATCCTCAACAAAATATTAGCAACTGAATCCAACAATACCTTAGAAAAAAAATTAATCACACCATCAAGTGGGATTTATTCCCAGGATGCAAGAGTTGTTCAATATTCACAATTTAGCCAATTTGATAAATCACATCAACAAGAGAAAGGATAAAAAACACATGATCATTTCACTAGATACAGAAAAAGCATTTGACAAAGTATGACATCAACTCATGAAAAAGACCCTCAACAAAGTAGGTGCAGAGGAAATATGCCTCAACATAATAAGTGGCATAAAATAAAAACCCATAGCTAATATCTTACTGAATGGTGCAAATCTGAGAGATTTCCCCCTAAGATCAGGAACAGGACAAGGATGTCTACTTTCACCACTTTTATTCAGCATAGTACTGGAAGTCCTAGCCACAGCAATCAAACATGAAAAATCAACAAAAGCCATCCAAATTGGTAAGGAGGAAGTAAAACTTTCTCTTTTTTACAGATGACATGATACTATATATAGAAAATGCTAAAGACTCAATCAAAAACCTACTAGAACTGATCAATAAATTCAATAAGGTCACAGGATACAAAACCAATATTCAGGAATCCATTGGATTCCTATACCCTAACAATGCGATAGTAGAATGAGAAATTAAGAAAACAATCCCATTTACAATTGCACCACAAATAGTAAAATATCTAGCAATAAACTTAACAAAGGAAGTGAAAGACCTGTACTCTGAAAACTATAAAATACTGGTGAAACTGAAGATGACACAAACAAATGTAAAGATAATCCATGCTCATGGATTGGGGAAACAAATATTGTCAACTGACGGAATGGGAAAAGATATTTGCAAATGATGTATCAGACAAAGGGCTAGTATCCAAAACCTATAAAGAACTCACCAAACTCCACACCCAAAAAACAAATAATCTAGTGAAGAAATGGGAAGAAGACACGAATAGACACTTCTCTAAAGAAGACATCCAGATGGCCAAGAGCCACATGAAAAGATGCTCAACATCACTCCTCATCAGGGAAATACAAATCAAAACTACACTGAGATATCACCTCACGCCAGTCAGAGTGGCTAAAATGAACAAATCAGGAGACTATAGATGCTGGAGAGGATGTGGAGAAATAGGAACCCTCTTGCACTGTTGGTGGGAATGCAAACTGGTGCAGCCACTCCGGAAAACAGTGTGGAGGTTCCTCAGAAAATTAAAAATAGATCTACCCTATGACCCAGCAATAACACTGCTAGGAAGTTACCCAAGGGATACAGAAGTGCTAATACATAGGGGCACTTTTACCCCAATGTTTATAGCAGCACTTCCAACAAATAGCCAAATTATGGAGACAGCCTAAATGTCCATCAACTGATGAATGGATAAAGAAGTTGTGGTTTATATATACAATGGAATACTACTTGGCAAGGAGAAAGAATGAAATATGGCCTTTTGTGGCAACATGGATGGAACTGGAGAGTGTGATGCTAAGTGAAATAAGTCATACAGAGAAAGACAGATACCATATGTTTTCACTCATATGTAAACTTAACAGAAGACCATGGGGGAGGGGAAGGGGGAAAAAAGTTAGAGAGGGAGGGAGGCAAACCATAAGAGACTCTTAAAAACTGAGAATAAACTGAGGGTTGATGGGGGGTGGGAGGGAGGGGAAAGTGGGTGATGGGCATTGAGGAGGGCACCTGTTGGGATGAGCACTGGGTGTTGTATGGAAACCCAATTTGACAGTAAATTTCATATTAAAAAAATCTCCATACCACCCAAATCAATCTACAGATTTAATGCAATCCCTATCAAAATACAGACAGCATTTTTTACAGAACTAAAACAACCCTAAAATTTGTATAGAACCACAAAAGACCCTGAAAAGCCAGAGCAATCTTGAAAAAGAACAACACTGGAAGTATCACAATTCCAGATTTCAAGATATACTGTAAAGCTGTAGTCATCAAAACAGTATAGTTTTGACACAGAAATAGACAGAGGGATCAGTGGGTTATAATTGAGAGCCTAGAAATAAACCCACGATTAAATGGTCAAGTAAAATTCAACAAAGCATAAAAGGATATGCAATGGGAAAAAGACAGTCTCTTCAACAAATGGTGTTGGGAGAACTGGACCACTTTCTTATAACATACACAAAAATAAATTCCAAGTGCATAAAGACCTAAATATTAGGCCTGAAACCATAAAAATCCTAGAAGAGAGTATAGGAAGTAATGTCTCTGACATTGGCCATAGCAACATTTTTCTAGATCTGTCCTCTGAGGCAAGGGAAACAAAAGCAAAATAAACCATTGTGACTTCATCAAAATAAAAATCTTCTCCAAAGCAAAGGAAACAATCAACAAAGCCAAAAGATAACCCACTGAATAGGAGAAGATATTTGCAAGTGACATATCTGGTAAAGGTGTAGTACCCAAAATATATAAAGAACTTAAACTATCCATCATCCAAAAAAACCCCTAATAATTCAATTAAAAATGGGCAGAAGACATGAACAGACATTTCTCCAAAGAAGACATACAGATGGCCAACAAACACATAAAAAGACACACAATATGACTCATTGTCAGTGAAATGCAAATCAAAACTACAATGAAATATCACCTCAAACCTGTCAGAATGACTAACATCAAAAACATCAGAAACAGATATTGGCAAAGATGTGGAGAAAAAGGAACCCTCATGTACTGTTGGTGGGAATGCAACCTAGTGCAGCCACTGCAGAAAACACTACGGGAGTTCTTCTAAAACTTAAAATTAGAATTAACACGTGATCCAGTAATCACACTACTATTTACCCTGAGTGTGAAAACACTAATTTGAAAAGATATATATGCACTCCTATGTTTACTGCATTATTTACAATAGCCAAATTATGGAAGCAGCCAAAGTGTCTATTGATAGACGAATGGATAAAATAAAAGTAAAAAGTACACGTACACACACACATACACACACACACACACACACACACACACAATTACTCAGCCATGAAATTTTGCCTTCTACAGCAGCATGGATGGATCTGGAGGGTATAAAGCTAAGCGAAATAAGCCAGTCAGAGAAAGACAAATACCATTATGTTTTCAGTCATATGTGGAATTTAAGAAACAAAACAAATGAACAAAAAAAAAAAAAAGAGAGAGAGAAAGAGAGAGAGAGAGAGAGAGAGAGACAAACCAAGAAACAGACTCTTAACTATTCAGAGCAAACTGATGGTTACCAGAGGGAACTTAAGTTGGGTGGATAAATGGGTAAAATAAGTGCAAGAGATTAAGAGTACACTTATCATGATGAGCACTGAGTAGTTTGTGGAATGACTGAACCACTGTGTTGTGCACCTGAAACTGATATCTTATGTTAATTATACTGGATTAAAATTAAAAAAAAATAAAAATAAAAAGTATACCTCCTTTGCACTGTATCATCCCTATTAGAAGCACCATCACTTTAAAATAGCATTAATCTTAACAGTTTTCTAATTTCAGGCAGTATATGATATTTCAAGGCTGTATATAAAATTTCAAGCAGTTTAAGTGAACAGTTTCCAAGCAAAGTGCAAAGTATTTGGCTGTGGTGAGATACCTCTCATAGTTAGAAATAGACATATGATAGGACTAATCACTTGTACCTTTAGGTTGGGGGAATCCATAGGCACTTCTCAGAGTAGCTTTGCGTGTTTCCCACTTCCTTTCTGTTTTCATTTTCCCATAGATGAATCCAGACCTACTTTTCTGATTCTAGTTTTCACAATCCATTTATTTATGTATTTATCAACTGTGCAAAGTATGTTTTGAACACCTAACATATGTCAAGCACTCTGTTTATGCTAGAGATTCAGAATGTACAGTACATCTGGAGATATAGATAATTATATAGACAACTGCAATATAGCATGGTAAGTGCTAGTGATAATGACAGTATGTTATGAACATTGTAGGGGCAAATATCCCAGCCATTTGCCCTAAAAAAAACTAGGAGCGATTGAAGGATTTTAAGTTGGTGAATCAAATCAGATTTATATTTTTGAAAGATTACTATGTATATGCTGTCATAAATGTAATTAAAAGGGAGAAAGAATCAAAAAAGAAAAGATACAGAGTATGTTTCCCATGGAATCAAATAATGCAGAGAGCACAGATATAACAACAGTGATGATATTTAAAATATAGCAGCTAGTAAGATTGAGCTATGCTTTATATTCATGATTTTAATTCCCACAAGCAAAGAGTGAAATAAGTCCTGCTTTTAGCCCCTGCTCTCTACCATTCGACATATGAGGAAACTCAGGCTCAGAGCAGTTAAGTAAGGGGACTAATGGAACATCATTTTAAAGAGAAAAATAATCAAAATCAGTCTGCCTTGAACCACTGTGATCTATTACCATTACTGAAATCTCTTTCCACAAAGCTCATTCAAACTCTGTTCACACATACTAAATTTTCAGAAATTGTTTCCATGCATAAGGTTTTTATCTCATGCTACATGAGTATTAGAGGAAATCTTGATCTAAGAGAGAAAAACTCAATCTGGGGGCATAAAGACAGGTCCCTTTCATTAGACACTTATTTCATGTAAAATGCATACTAAATTTAAGTGGAACATGAGATAGAAAAAATATGTACCTATCAGTAACTGCCTAAAAACTTTCCCACATCTTTTATTCCAAATCATTTTATGTGCCCCCACTTTTGAGCTCACTCTCTCTTTGACTTGGTTTGAAGAGTAAATGGAACTTCTTCCTCAGAAGAAGGAAGTTATGGTCAGATTTGCTACTTGTTCCTCATACTTACCTCTTTATCGGCGCTATTGCCCTGTGATTTAGCACATTCAGGCTAATGCCGGAGAACATTCTCTCAGCCTCACCAGAGAATGTTGAATATCATTTCATTGGAACTTTCTAATTTTACTTTCTCAGGCCATGCCCACTGCCCAACTCAAGAACTATTTAATCCTGCCTATTTTTCAGGGCCAAATTTCATTTCTGTCTTCTGAACTCTGCATTTAGCATCTGGAGAGTAAACTATATGAGAATGTTCCTTTATTTTTTTCATATGTTTGATGTTTGGCATAACTAATACAAATAAGTTGATAGTAGAGTATCCTATCTGATCTCCCCAATTAAAATGCTGAGAGATGTTTGCAAGAAAAGTTTTCCTGTTTGCAAATGCCAGCCATTGGAAAGGAATACAGGAAATGAAGAGAGAGGAAAAGACAGCTAACTAAAGGGTATGTAGATTGATGTGGTAGCAGATGTTTCAGAAAAATTATCTTCACATCCCCTCAAAATATGAAATCCTCATGTTTCATGATTTATATTTCTATTGTATCCCATTATATAGTATATGGCTTATATTTCTATTACATCCCATTATATGAGAGAAATTTAATATGTTTTTGACTGAAATATTTAAGTTTAATAAAAAGAAAACTATCAGAATTACTCCAACAATGATTAATAAAAACCCTATTGATTAGCTGTTTATATGATAAATTTAAAATAAAAAGTAAAATTATCAATTTTTATTATGCTAAATATTATAATATTACTATAGAGTATATGGTATTTTCTTTAAAACAAGTTCTAATAGTCAATAAAATACCATTCTGATAGAGAATACAAACATATATATTATTAAAAAATTGACTTATCACTGATTTTGTTATCTTATTTTAATATTCAAATAGTAAAGAAAACATACCTCATTTTTTTCCTAACCAAGAAACCACGTATCCATCTTTGAACAATCAAAACTGGTGAATTATGAGCCAGAATTTCATTAATTTTTGAAACAATATATTTGATATTATTAATTTCATCACCATAGGTTGATCCCTGTATAAAGAAAATACATTTAATATTTATATTTCATGTAAGAATTTCCAAGGGATATTTTAAAGTTGGTAGTCTAATAATATAAACTATTAAAATGTTCACAAGTGTCTTGTAGGTGTAATAGTAAAATAATAAATACATTTTCATATCTATTTCATTAGATCATAAGATCAAGAGTTAGTAGAACAAAATAATCTTCTACACAAAATGCAAGACCCATGATGATAAATGTCTCCATTCTAGATTCTTTTTTCCAATCTGATATCATAAGTATAAAATTTTTGCTATAATCAAGTTGGTCTTTAAAAGGTGGTGGCAAGAATAGGTAGTCAATGAAAGTCTAAAACTATTCTGTGGATTCACATAGGAAACTGACAAATGTTGGATTCACAGAATAATTTACAGTACTTCAAAATTTAGTTGCAGCTTAACTAGAATATTGGACACTTTTATTAGGATATAGCTCATCCCCTGAAGAAAAATATTCTATACTGTCTTTAAAGAAATTATCTTTAAGGTCTCTGTTCCTGCAAAATTTTAGATTTGGGATTATAGACTCCTGTATCCTTATTGATCATTTGACTAGTTAGAAATAAAGCTACTTTACTTATGTCTTAAATGTAAGGATTATATACTAAAAACCTAAAACTTATATTGTTTTTAAGGCACCTACCCTGAAAATTATCAACCTAATCACTTCATGTCCCCTTTTCTGCCTATACATTCAATCAGCTATGTACTGCCAGGAAAAAAAAAGTCACAAAACGTTGCAGATTAGTGCTACTTCAAATTTATATTTACAAATATTCATTGCTACTTATCAAATGTTTTACTTGGCCCTGGCTCACTTCCATTCCCAACAGGAGATACTGCAAACATTCTGTACTCTTCTCAATACTCTTTAAGCCTTTTCCCTAGAACTCCCTAAATACCTTTCCCAGACGAAACAGGGCCATCAGGTCTGAAATCCATCAACTAACCCTCCTCCATTCCTTAAATTTAATTATACTCCCATTTATCTATATCCCTATGTATTCTGAATAGAAGTGCCTTCTACTTAGTCTTAAAACAAGAAGTATATCCCTCCCTATCCAAGACAGGCACTCCATTGCTGTTAAGTCCCATCTATCTCTGTTTCACTATTACTTATCTTCTACTGGCACAATCCCTTTACCTATTAATATGATGTAGCCTCTCCCATCTTTAAAATTGATTAATTCAAATGAACTAAAAATTAATTAAAATAAATTAAACTTTAAAATGCAACCATATAAATAATCATACACATCCCAACCCTCCATCTTTTGTATTTAAGTTTCATTAAGAGCCTAAATTCTTGGGGTGCCTGGGTAGTTTAGTTGGTTAAGTGTCCAACTTTGGCTCAGGTCATGATCTCACAGTTCATGAGTTCGAGCCCCAGGTCAGGATCTGTGGTGACAGCTCCGAGCCTGGAGCCTATCTTCGATTCTGTGTCTCTCCCTCTTTTTGCCCCTCCCCCACTCACTCTCTGTCTCTCTGTCTCTCAAAAATAAATATTTAAAAAATATATTTAAAAAGCCTAAATTCTTGGATCAGAATTCCATATTTGCTGTACCTACCTTCTCCTTTCTTGTACCTCAATCTACTGGATTTTACCTCTCCCAATGCACCCGATACTTTTCTTACATTGATTGGATATTCCTCCTTGAAACACTACCCTTGGCTTCTATACAACACTCTTCTTAGTTTTCGTAGAACTCTGTTTACTTTGGACTTTTTAAAGACCTATCCATTCATTGGTCTAATGTCACATTGAAAAGATTCTCTCATTGTGTTTTCTCGAGTGAACACACTCTCTAGATGGTCGTATCTAATTCATAGCTTCAATATATATCTATGTGCTAATGACTTTCAGATTTCTAGCTCTAGGACTGAACTGTCTACAGAGCTATAGAACAATATGATCAAACTGATATCCAGTTAAATTCAGCTTTCCCAAACATGAATTTTCCTTTTTGAACTGCCTTCTTATATGTTTTTAGTAAATGGCACTAGTGCCCATAGTTACCTAACTCAGAAAGCCTGGAACTACCCTAAGCTCTCTTTTCTCTTATGCTTCTTTATACCCAAATGCTGCTAGAGCCCATATATTCAACATCCCAATATCTGACTTCTCCCTTTTCTTCTAATCTCTGCCATTGCTTTATTTCATGTCTTTATCACTTAACTTACTAAAAATGTCTTGACATCTGAAATAATCCCCATTCCCCCACTCCCTTTGAACCACAATAAGCACTATTGCTAGAGTGAACTTTCTGAAATGCAAATCTGATCATTTGGCATCCTTGCTTCATATATTTCACTGGCATCACTGAAAGCACACAAAATCCTTGATTTAGTATCTTCTCACCTCAATCTCACCTCCCTTCGCCATACATAAGATACCTTCCAAAATGGCAATATCCAACCACTTATACCCCTGAAAATTACATAATAATCAAACCTCAATGCTTTTTACAGGTACCATTCCAGTTTCTTGACTGCCTTTCTCAATTACTTGTCTCACTATCTTAGTCTTTTGGAGATTCAATTCTTTCCTCCAAAAAGACTTTATTGACATTGATCTGAGTTCAATATCCTTCTATAATATTATCTTGTGCAGCAACTCATTTGTCACACTTGACAATGTTGAATTTTACCTGAGCCCTGTGATCCTAGAAAACAGAAAAGGTTAAGGAATTTCCTCACCCAGTCCTTTCAGAAAATGGTTTACTCCAAAAAAGCACCCTTCCCCCATATTATTACTTAGATAGCATCCATGGATGCCCCTCTAGTGTACCTATGACACGGCCCTGACACAGACTCTCTAAATTCTCACTTGCCTTTTAATGATTAAACTACTTTGTCCCCACTAACCAATCTTTGGCTAAGATCCTCTCTGTCCCCTAGGTTTCTGAACTTTGCCCACCTTCAGCCTGAGCAACCACATAACCCTCTCTTAACAGCTCTTCCTGAAATAGGCAACTCTCAAGGTAAAACATTCTTTGATTTACAGTCAGATCATGCCACTCTCCTTCATCCTACTTATCCACACCAGTTCTTTCCAGTCTTATTTACTCCTCCCAATAAAAGAAAAAACCTTTGTTGATTAGCCTTAAAGACGTTTGCAGATCACTGATCAACTAGAGTATTCCCCCTATTGCACCAGCCCCTTTCCCTCCCTTGCAATAATCCTTTTGAATAAAGTCTCTCCTAAGTCCTGATTTGTTTTTTATTGATGAGTTTATGCTACACACAATTACTGATCTTCCCCACTTGCAATATAACTAAGTTTAAGAAATCTTTCTTTATCCTATATCTCTAAGATGAAGTAAACTACTAGTCCATAACTAGCATTCAATTATTGGTTGGCTATTAAATCACTATGTAATAGCAACTTATACATTGTCATATTTGTTCTCCAAGCTTAATTTGGTATTATCAACCTATTTTTGTAATTCAATTCTTATCTGGCTGCAATAACATCATATTCCTAATTTTTCTACCTTTTAAATTTTTATTTCTCAGTATGTTTGGCTGGTTTCTTTTCTTCTTCAAACTATTTAAATATTGGTATAATTTAGGCTTGCTTTTGTTTTTCACCTCTCTGCTAATTCTCCTTGAATGATCACCTTCCTTTCTACATCTTACCATCTCATATATGCTGATTATCCACATAGCTATAACCCCTATTGGGAATTACCTCTTAAATTACAAATCTATAAAATTCCAATTCTATTTCTCTACTTACATGTCAAAAACTGAAATAATTATCTCACCCATTTCAAAACATCCCCAATCCATACCTCATACTGCATTACATATATAGTCACTGAAATTATTCTTCATCTTTTCATCTAAATAATAAGCCCACATTCCTCCCTTCCCCTTATCATCTAATAAATTCACTGATTTCTATCAAAACAGTATCTCTTCAATCTGTTCCCTATAATCCATACCCTCTACTAATTTAAGAAATCGGTTGTTATAAACCAGGGCCCAGTCCTCACTGATTTCTTTATACTGAATTTGCCTCCACTCCAAAATTACAGAATACATGATGATTTTTCTAGTATGAAAATTGGATCATGCTAAATTGTTAAATATTTCCCCAAGATCTTACAAGATAAAGCCATCTCCCTAGTATTACACATTACACCCTTTGTTATAATATTCCTGTTTTTGTAACCATATGCCCAACTATGTCTTCTAAACTATAAGAACACTAAGTTACTTGTTGTCAGTTGATTATGCCAAGCTCTAGCCTCACCTCTGTGTCTTTGCAAATGTTTTTCACTTTGCTTTACATGCTCTACACTTGCCAACACCTCAACTTGCCTAATGATATATTAAAACATCTCATCTGAAGTAGACTTTT
Organism: Panthera tigris; assembly: GCF_018350195.1. Lineage (NCBI taxonomy): Eukaryota > Metazoa > Chordata > Mammalia > Carnivora > Felidae > Panthera > Panthera tigris. The sequence goes on from NC_056667.1 coordinate 61,332,702, forward strand.
GCTTTTTCCTTGTTCCATGACTAGAGAGCTGAACTTCAACAATTTTTAAAGAAAATACACGTTGTTCTTTCCCAACTTTGCTCCATATTAAGATTCATGACTATATATATATATATATATATATATAGAGAGAGAGAGAGAGAGAGAGAGAGAGAGAGAGATCTTTGATTATTGCTTCTCATTTTGCTTTATTTTCTCTACTAAAATTCCTATTTATGTATAATAGATATCCTGGAACTTACCTCCATGGTTTATATTTTTTTCTCATCATTTTCATGTATATATTCTCAACTTGTTAAAGCTATTCTGTCAAAGGTCATCTTTCTCCTACTGAGTTTACTATTAGCTTGTCAACTACTTCAGTTAAGTTATGTGGCTGAGACTCAGCTCCTTTCTGAAGCTCCTGACTGCCGTATCACAAAGGAGTCCTACCTCATTATCAGTGTACTATTCATTGTAACCCTTCCTGTTAAAGAGAAAACCACAGGCTCAAGATAGAGTCACTTGTGCCAAGCCAAGTTACCAAACTAGGGCTTAATACCTAATCTAATTATAGTCTTGGCCTCCCCCAGAAATGTAGACTTAACCAATCAGGAATTTTCTGGTCAGCACCAATGAGGTAATCTGTCACATGGGCCCTCTCCATATCCCAAAGGAAGATGAGGTAAATCTACCTAATAAGACCCGCTGCCTGCTCTTCTACCTATGGAATGGTGATCTTACCTGGAACAATGTTTTCTCTTTGCTAATAACTTCTTTGCCCCACATTCCTTCATATAAAAACCTTCCATTTTGTTCAACTCCTCTTTGGAGCTCCTCCATACCTGCTAAATGGGATGCTGCCTGATTCATGAATCACTTAGGAAAGCCGATTAGATCTTCAAATACACTCAGTTGAATTTTGTCTTTTAACAAGCCTCTACATGAAATTTATTCTGTGACTTGTAACAGTGGATCCTATCTGCCACTGTTCCACTATTACCCTTGGCAAATACAAGGACTTACAGAATCTCCTCTACTTCACATAGTTTTCTTATATGTATGAAGAATGGCATAAAGCCAAGCTGAGCTAGTTTCTACCTTTGACTTGGTCTCAGTCCCATCTTCATTATACCTGAAAAACAATCTTCACTATGATTAAAAGCACGTCCATGAAGCAATCTTCTATTTAAATGTTACCCTTTGTCAGTTTCTAGAATAGATGTGATTTCCTCTAATCTTTGTTTCCTTATTCATTGCATTTGGGCTCATGGCATATGTATGAGTGTGCGGGTGTGTGCATGTGTGTGTCTTCAGGGTAGCAAAATATGCCACCCCAAAATATCACTGCAAGAGTTCAAGACATATCTCGCCAAAATATGCCCCTGTGGTATACTGATTATTTTGAGCAGTAGGCAAATGCAGGGAGAGGCTTTGCCCAAATATCTAATTAAGGACAGATCCTTTAAAAGGCATTCAATTGCTATAAATTCACTCCCCAGGAGTTTCATCAACAAAGGAGACAAACTCTTACCACAAGAGAGTAGATTAGGAGAAAAGAGTAGGAGAGGGTACCGCACCCAAAACTTTGTCATTAACTCCCACCTATTCTTTTAAGGATCCATTTATCTTTCCTAAAAATCATTTACTCTCTCTCAAGAGGTCTACACCTTCCCTCCCCTTTCTCTATTAAGATGGTACTGAAGCATGAAGTCTAAGCTATCTCAGGGAGTTCCTCATTTTTCCCTGGCTATCTCCCATGTATAAATGAGAGATACACATGTTAGTAAGTTTGTTTTTCTCTTTTTAACTGAATTTTATTACAAATAAAATTTGTAATTGAACTCTGCCATGGAGGTGGAGTTCATAAGTAACAAGGGAATTTAGATGACTAGGCTTAAAAGTGGTCCTGGTCAGATGCTATAGTTGTCACCGGCACAGAACCATTAAGCTCACACTATAGTTTACAGCACAGTTCCACTTCCTGCCAAAGCATGAATAATTCTTTCTCTTTAAAGAGATAAAGTGGGCAGGGTTAGTGTCCTTGCCAGAGAACAAAGAGCCTCTAGACAATAAACTTTCTGATGTTCTAAAACAATTCTCTTATAAAATGCCAATGAAGATATCACTGCAAACTTGTACAAATGCCATAAGCCATTTGGTATCTGAGGACAAATGGACATATCCTGTTTCTAAGGGAGTGTAATGCATCTCCTTCACTAGAGGACTGATGGCTCTAGAGGAAAAACTGTTTGGGTTTAAATTCCATTTCTACCTCTTACTGGGGTAAGTAACCTGTCTCACCTGTTCATCATCTTTAAAATAAAGACAAGGATGGTACTACCTCATTGGGTTCTTGTGAAGGAATATTTGTAGAGCACTTAAAACAAAGGCTCAAACATTTCAAGCATCCAAACAATGTTACCCGCCAAGAGTTTTACAGTCATACTTAAAGTGATATAGTGTTTTAGAGTTCACAAAGGATTTCTATACACCTTATTTGATACACACACACACACACACACAAATTAGTCTAAAGGAATTTACTAAGCAATTTATCCAAACTAACACAATGCAAAATTATAAAATCAATAAATTAACTATGAAAGACAATGAGCACTAATATTTTCAATCTAATAAAGGGAATTAAAGTATTACAGTAAAAGTTTGGCAAAGAGCAACATATGCCTAGGCAAAAAAAAAAAAGAAAAATCAACAATCAAGAAAACAGATGGTACAATAATGAAATATCAATACTCCACAGCTTGCTATTGTAAACCTGGGATGAAAATGTTGCTAACTCTGGTATAAACCATAATGAAGCATTTCAAAAGAAGAGTAAGGACTTTTATATGACTCACATGGAAAAGAGTACTTTGTGTTCTAACAGGAAGAGTAGTTTAAAAAATAAATTCCAAAATTATATTCTATTCCTTTATAATTATACAAAAAATAATACCAATTATTTTGATATTCTAAATATATTCAGGTTTACTTAAATTTGTTTTTTTATCCTATTCCCATATTTTTATTTATTCTATATGTATCTGATCCCCAAGGTCTATCTTTTTTTATTCCATTTGTGATTTTTCCCATCAGAATTTCCTAATTTGGCACATACTTTCCCAACATATTTGAAAAATGTAAATCATACTAATCCCACAAGTATTTATTGTAAAAAGAACAAACCCACACAGTTTTTATCTTTTTACTCCATAAAAAATCATATCATGATGGGCTTTGGGAGTAATGGTGGGGCTCAGACCCAATGCCAAGAAAGAATCCTTGAAGACACACATCTTTGGTGCAAAAAGGTGATTTTATTAAAGCACATGACCTGTGGGCAGGAAGAGCTACACTGGGGTTGTGAAGAGTGACTGCTTATATACTGTAGAGTTGAGGTAGAGTCAAGAAGTTTCTCAAAGGGATTTCCATATGCTAAAGATTTACAGATTACTAGAGGCCTAGTTATTGTCAAGCTAAGGCTATTTTTCCCTCTAGCAAAATATTAACATGAAGATAGTAGGGAGTTCCTGGAGACTAGGCTATTGAGATATTTGTAAACTGATGGAGACTTTATCAGTTTAACCATTTGTTTTCCTCTCTCCTTTGTTCTTGGGCAGCTGGGAGTGCCTGAGGAATATCACACATATCCCATCTGGGGATGGGGGGTGGTTTGCGGGTGTCAGCTTGCCTTATGCTCCCTCATCATATCATACACATGATACACTCACTTTAATAATCACATGAAAATGGAAATCTAGTGTGAAACTCTTCACACTAAGATTTTTATTATTTTAAATCAGTATTTCTTAGGATTACTTGGTAAACATTTTAGAAACACTCTTCAAATAACATTTAGAATCATAATAACGGTGTAGAAATTTCAGGGAAGAAGAAAAGCAAATAGAAAAAAAAAACCTACTAAATTTCCACCAAATTAACTATTATCAGTTTTTAAATATTCATTTCCAAATACTTTCCAACTCTAACTTATCTTTTCATTCATCGAACAGACTGTTTTACAGAGAAATAAAAACTTTTAATTTTATCATTTTTTCCTTTTTAAAGATTATGCTTTTTGTGTCAGGTCTCAGAATGCTTTTCCTATTCATAGATCCCCAAAATTTCCTTAATTTTTTTTCTTCCTAGAAGTTTCATAGTTTTATGTTGTACATTTAACTCCCTGATCCATTTTGAGTTCATTTTTGTATGAAGTGTGAAACTTAGGTTGAGGCTTGTGTTGCGTGTGTGTGTGTGTGTGTGTGTGTGTGTGTGTGTGTGTGTGTGTATACCCAATTACTCCAGCAACGTTTATTGAAAGGTTATATTTTGTCCATCAAATTACTTATACATTTGTCAAAATTTGGCTAAACATATTGTATGAACCTATTTTTAGGTTTTCTGATCTGTCCCATTGATCTATGCCTCACCAATACCACACAATCTTAATTACTGTAGCTAAGCTAAGTTACTCTAGTTTCCACCCCTGGAATAAGCACCATTTGCTCATAGACTACAGTTATTTTCATACATTGCTGAATTCTATTTGCTAACATTTTGTTAAAGATTTTTATGCTTCTTTTCATGAGGAATACTGACTGATCTGCAATTTTCTTGGTTTTGGTATCAAGCTACTATTAACTTTACAAAATAAATGGCAAAGTGTTTTTTTATTTTCTAGAAGAAACAGAATAAAATATTAAATGTTTGGAAGAATTCTCCAGTGAAATTATCTGGGATTGAAGATCTCTTTTTCTTTTTTCTTTCTTTTTTTTTTTTGAGTTTTAAAGTTGTGAACTCAATTTCCTTCATAGAGGACTATTCAAAATTATCTATTTCATAATGGATGAGTTCTGTTTTTTGTTTTTTGGCATAAAATGGTTTATTCATCTAAACTGTCAAGTTTGTGTGTATAGATAGTGTTTTTGTAGTATTCTCTTCTTTTGATGTCTGCAAGGTCTGTAGTGATATCCCTTGTTTTGTTCCTGACGTTGGTAATTTGTGTCTTCTCTCTTTTCTTCTATGTCAGTCTTGCCAGAGGTTTGTCAATTTTATTGATATTTCAAAGAATCAGATCTTTGTTTTACTTTTTTTTTTTTTTTTTTGGTTTTTTAGTTCACTGACATCTGTTCCTCTCTATATCACTTCCTTCCTTTTGCTTACTTTGGGTTTATTTTACTTTTGTTTTTCCAGGTTCTTGAGGAGGGGATCTTAGACTATTGAGTTGAGGATTTTCCTTTTGTCTCAATATGCATTTAGAGCTAAAAAGTTCCCTCTCAGCGTTGCTTTAGCTGTGTCCCACAAATTTTGGTAGATTGTATTTTTAACTTTTTTTTTTCTCTTGAGACTGTATTTTGAACTATAGATTCATTAGAAGTGTGCTGCTTAGTTTCCAACTGTTTGAGGATTTTCCTCTTATCTTTCTATAATCAGAGAACACACCCTGTATGATTTTAATTCTTTTAAATTTGTTGAGGTTTGCTCCATGAAACAGGAAAAGACCTACATATGATTGGACACACAAAAAGTATGTCTATCCTGCTACTGCTGTGTGGAATGTTCTATAAATGTCAGTTAGATTGTGTTAGTTGATGGGATTGTGGAGTTTTCCAAGATCTAGTTGCTCTAATTGTTGACAGAGGAATTTTGATGTCCCCAAATATAATCATGTATTTATCTATTTCTCATTTCACTTTTATCAATTTTTGTTTCACAAATTTGTACTTCTGTTGTTGGTACATTCACATTTAAGGTTACTGTCTTCTTGCTGGTTTGCACTTTTTATCATTATATAATGTCCTTGACTATGATAACTGTCTTTGCTCTTAAGATTAATTTATCCGATATTAAGATAGCCAGTCAGTCCTATTTTACTTTGGTTACCTTTGGTATGATAAATCTTTCTCCATTCTTTTATTTTCAATGTGCCTACATCATTATATTTTAAATTTCTTGTAGACAACATGCAGTTGGGTCATATTTCTAAATCAACTTTGCTAATATCGGTCTTTTAATTAGTGCATTTAGGCCATTTAAGTTTAATACACATTTTAATGTAATTACTGATAGAATAGGACTTAAGTCTGGCATTTTATTTTATATCAGTTTGTGTTTTCTGTTTGTTTTCTCCATTTTTTTATCTCTTTTCTTATTCTTACTTTCCTACTAAAGAATTTGAGAACTTCTTTTATATGTATCTAGTGTTTTTTGTGCAATTTTTTTTTTTTAAGAGAGAGAGCATGAGCCAGAGAGAGTGGCAAAAGGAGAGACAGAATCTTAAGCAGGCTCCACATCCAGCATGGAGCCTGGGGGGTGGATTGGGGGGCGGGCAGTGCTTGATCCCTTGACTATGAAATCATGACTTAAGCCAAAATCAAGAGCCAATCAACTGAGCCACCCAGGAGCATCTGTGCATTCTTTTTTAGAGCTTTCTTATACACACACGTACATACACACACACAATCACAGTCAAATGATGTCAACAATTTACCTGTTCAAGTGAGGTATAGAAGCTGTACCTTCCTTTACAGCTCTCCCTTTTTAACAATTTTCTTTCTAAGTTTTTTAATGTTTATTTATTTTGAGAGAGAGAGAGAGAGAGAGAGAGAGTGAAGAGTGAGAGTGTGTGGGGGAGGGGGGCGGGCAGAGAGAGAGGATGACAGAGAATCCAAAGCAGGATCTGCACTGCCAGTGCAGAGCCCAACTAGGGGCTGGAACTTGAAATCTCAAGATCATGACCTAAGCCGAAGTCGAGTGCTTAATCAACTGAGCCATCGAGGCACCCGTCCCCTTTTAAAAATTTTCTAAAGTATTTCCTATACATATATTTAGAATATTAGACAGTGTTATGATTTATTAGATATATGATTTGCCAATATATTCTCCAATTTTGTCAATTGCCTTTCATTTTGTTGATAGTTTCCTTTGCTGTGCAGAAGCTTTTTAGTTTGATGAAGTCACACTTACTTGCTTTTGCTTTTATTACCTTTACTTTTGGTGTCAAATCCCAAAAAAAAAAAAAATCACTGCCAAGACTGATTTCAAGGAGCTCATTTCCTGTTTTTTTTTTTTTTCCAGTTTTATGGTTTCAGAGCTTAGTTTCAAGTTTTTAATCAATTTTAAGTTAATTTTGCGTATGGTACATATAAGGGTCCAGTTTTTCCCAAGACTATTAAAATGAAGAGACTGTCCCCTTTCCATGTTGTATATTCTTGGCTCCATTGTTGTAAATTAATTGACCATATATTCATTGGTGTACTCCTGGACTCTATATGGTTTCACTAATTTGTGTGTCTGTTTTTATTCCAATACCATACTATTTTGATTACTATACCTTTGTAATATAGTTTGAAATCAAGAGACATGATGCTTCCAGCTGTGATCTTCTTTCTCAATATTGCTTTTGACATTTGGGTTCTTGTAAGGTCCTATATGATTTTTTTTCAATTTTTGTGAAAAACGTCATTGGAATTTTGATAGAGGTTGCACTGAATATGCAGAATGTTTTGGGTAGTATGGACATTTCAACAATAATTCTTCCAATTGATGAACATCAATTATCTTTCATCTATTTGTGTCATCTCCAATTTGTTTCATCCATGGCTTATAGTTTTCAAAGTACAGGTTTTTCACATTGTTAAATTAAATTTATTCCTAGGTATTTCATCCTTTTTGATGCAACTGTAAATAGAATTGTTTTCTTAATTTCTATTTCTGATAGTTTATTGTGGTTTACAGAAATGCAAATGATTTTTGTATATTTATCTTGTATCCAACTTTAGTAAACTCACTTATTACTTATTAGCTCTAAGAGTTTTGGTGGAGTCTTTAAGGTTTTCTATATACATCATGCCTTCTGCAGTCAGTTTTACCATTTCCTTTCTGATTTGTATGACTTTTATTTATTTTTCTTGCCTAATTGGTCTGACTAGGATTTCCAATACTATGGTAAATAAAATTAGTAAGAGTGTGTACTCTTGACTTGTTCTTGATCTAAAGGAAAACATTTTAGCTTTTCATTGTTGAGTCAGATGTTAACTTATTACATGTTGGCTTGCCATATATCGCCTTTATTATGTTGAGGTATGCGCCCCTTGTGTGCCAAATTCTACATTAAGGCTAATATAAAGTTTTTTGCTTTATTCTACTTAATATATATTGGCTTGCATTTTACTTTTACTTTTTCTATATTATCTCAATTTTTGGACTTGATCTTACTATAGCCACATTGATTTTGGTTTTTACACATAATAAATTTATAATTATTTTATTTACTTACAATCACACCACATTTGTAAATATAAATATATAGCAATTTTTATAAATATACTCTTACTTTTGACACTGTTATGATTTTTTGTATGTCATATAGGCTATATTTTTATTTTTTTATTTAAAAAATATAAATTTTACAAACATTATTTAATCTACATGATTTATTAAGTCAAGCATAAATGCACTGTTAAAATTTATTTGGTTGTTATATTTAGGCATTTTTATTTTTCTTTTAATACTTATGGTAGAATTAAGAGTAAAAATGCATGCTAAATAATTGATCTAAAAATCTCTACCTTAAAGTAGAAGCTAAGATGACAGAGTAGTAGGAGGATCCTAGACTTGTCTCATTCCTCCAACACAGTTAGGTAAATATCATATCATTGTGAGTACCCAAAAAATCAATCTGAGAACTGACACAACAAACTGCACAACTAGAGAGAGAGAAGAGGCCACATCGTGGAAGGCAGGAGTAGGCAGGAGTTGCAAAGACATGATTTAGGGGACAAAAAGATTGTGGGTGCTGCTGAGGGGATGAAGCCCTGGTCACGGAGAGAGGTAAGAGAGAGAGTAAAGCACACAGGGGATCACACACACACACACAAAACACCTTCCCAAAGCCACTGACTGGGAAACCGAGAGGGCCTGATTTTCCTGAGTTTTTATAACCAGCAGGGCTCAAAGACTGGAGTTTTAGAGTTCAGACACAGGGGGTGGCTGGGTGTGGATCCCTGAGGGCACTGCAGTGCTCCTGTTGAGGAGGGCAGATAGTCTGGGGGCAGATGGTGCAATCTGAGGACCCCCTGGGACCCACTGGGAGAGACATTCCCCCCTTCTTGGAGTGCATCTGAAAGAGGTGGCATTGACTCTCTGGGGGAAGGAGAGGGAGGGTGCCATTTCCCCTGCCTGACCTTCAGCATAGGCACAGAAACACCTGCTAAGGGTGGCTAATCTGGACACTGTCTTTTTGCTGCACTTTACTCCAAATTACATGCCCCTGTGCTTTGGTAAGACTGCCTTTCTGGGATGATCCTGCATCAGTCCCAGCACATTGAGACCCTCTTCCAGAGGACCAGCATGAGTCTCTGCCACACCAGGTCCTTAAAGATTGGAATTTTAAACCTCAGCCAGCCTGGCTGGGATAGAGCCCAAGGTGCACTGCGCTGCTGGCTAGGCAGGTAGCCTAGACACAGTGTGAAGGCAATAATCTGAGGGAGACCTGAGTGGCCAGAGGGGGAGACTGTTCTTCTGGGAAGGCTACTTAGATAGGGCCGGGTGCAAACTCCCCTCTCTGTGGACTAGGGAGTAGGCTGGTCCCATTTCATACCCCCCTCCCCCATCTCCCAGCATAAACTAACTTCAGTAAGCAGCACAGTGCCAACACTGGCAGCCTAAACTACTTACACCAAGCCTTGTCCCCCTGGGCTCTACTGGTGCTGCTCTTCTCCAGCAGGTGTCCTGAGAATTAGAGCAGTGGGTCATTCGCCCAGAAGACCAGCACAAATCCCCCACATGCACCATGTCTACTGACCATAGAGTTCTACAAAGCTTCAGCTCTACTAGAAATAGCATCAGGTCTCTTTTACCAAGCAAAATGGAGCACACCTAGTTAAAACTCACCACACTCTGGCCAACATCCAAACAGTCCCCACTGCAGGCAAAAGGAAACTGCAGAGTACTGACCAAAGGAAAGAACAGCCAAAACACAACAACAGAGTACACACAGCATACACCAGAGACACTTCCAGAAGCACCAGGCCCTGGACAGTATAAGATCTCTTCTTCATAAAGCCATTACTCTCAGGAGCATGAAACATAACAGGCTTTCCTAACACCGAGAAAACAGAGACCTAGACAAAATGCCAAGATGGAGGAATTCATCCCAAAAGAAAGAACAAGAAAAGGTCACAGCCAGGGATCAAATCAAAACAGATATAACTAATATGCCTGATCCACAATGTAAAGCCACACTCATAAGGATACAAACTATGCTTGAGAAAAGCATAGAAGACACTAGGAAGTCCCTTACCACAGAGATAAAAGACCTAAAAATTAGTCATGCCAAAATGAAAAATGCAATAACTGAGATTTGAAACCAACTGGATGTAATTAACACAAGAATGGAAGAAGCAAAGAATAAGCAATAGAGAAGACAGAATTGTGGAAAACAATGAAGCTTAAGAGAAGAGGGAAAAAAAAATCTTGGATCACAAATGTAGACACAGGGAACTCAGTGACTCCATAAACCATTATATCATTCATATCATAGGTGTCCCAGAAGAAGAAGAGAGGGAAAAGAGGCAGAAGGTTTATTTGAGGAAACTAGAGCTGAAAATTTCCATAATCTGGAAAAGGAAGGAGATATCAAAATCCAGGAAGTACAGAGAACTCACATCAAAGTCAACAAAAGCAGGCCAACCTAAGACATACTGTAGTTAAATTTGCAAAATATAGTGATAAAGAAAAAATTCCTAAAATCAGCAAGACAAAAGAAGTCCTTAACTTATAAGGGAAGACAAATAAGGTTAGCAGCAGATTGCTCCACAGAAACCTGGCAGGCCAGAAGGGAGTGGCATGATATATTCAATGTGCTGAATGGGGAAAATCTGCAGCCAAAAATACTCTATCCAGCACAGTTATCATTCAGAATAGCAAAGAGAAAGTTTCATGACAAACAAAACTAAAGGAGTTTGTGGCCACTAAACCAGCTTTGCAAAAAGGGACCCTTTGAGTGGGAAATAAAGACCAAAAGCAACAAAGACTAGAAAGTAACAGAGAAAAAGTCCAGAAACAACAATAAAGCAAGTTAATACAATGACACTAAATTCATATCTACCAATAATTACTCTAAATGTAAATGGACTAAATGCTCCAATCAAAAGACATAGGACGTCAGAATGGATTAAAAAAAATAAGACCCATCTATATGCTGCATTCAACAAATTCATTTTGCACCAAATAAAACTGCAGATTTTTTTTCTTTTTCTTTTTCACCTTCAGATTGAGAGTGAGAGGACAGAGAAATATTTTACCATGCAAATAGATGTCAGTAGAAAGCTGGAGTGACAATACTTACATCAGACAAACTAGATTTTAAACTAAAGACTATAACAAGAGATGGAGAAGGGCAATGAATAAAGGTATCTTTCAAACAAGAAGAACTAAAAATTATTAATATTTATACCCCCATCTTGAAGGCACCTAAATATATAAAACAATTAATAACAAACATAAAGAAACTCATTGATAATAATACAATATTAGTAAGGGATGTTAACAACCTACTTACAGCAATGTATAGATCATCTAAGCATAAATCAACAGGAAACAATAGCTTTGAATAATATACTGGACCAGATGGGACTTAATAGGTACATTCAGAACATTTCCTCCTAAGCAACAGAATACACATTCTTTTCAAGTGCACACAGGACATTCTCCACAACAGATCACATACTATGTCACAAATCAGACCTTAGCAAGTACAAAAAGATTAGAATCATGCCATGCATATTTTATGACCACAATGTTATGAAATCTTAAGTCAATCACAAGAAAAAATTTGGAAAGATCCCAAATACATGAAGACTAAAGAACATCCTACTAAAGAATGAATAGGCCAACCAAGAAGTTAAATAAGAAATAAAAAAATACATGGAAACAAATGAAAATGAAAACACAATGATCCAAAACCTCTAAGATGCAGCAATAGTGGTCATAAGAGAGAAATAAATAGCAATACAGGACTACCTCAAGAAGCAAGAAAAATCAAATACACAACCTAACCTTACACCTAAATGGCCTAGAAAAATAACTAGCCCAAAGCCAGCAGAAAAAGGGAAATAATAAAGATTAGAGCAGAAATAAATAATATAGAAACAAAAACCCAGGAGAACAGATAAATGAAACCAGGAGCTGGTTCTTTAAAAGAATTAACAAAATTGATAAACCCCTAGTCAGGTTTATCAAAAAGAAAAAAGAAAGGACCCAAATAAATAAAATCACTAATGACAGAGGTGAAATCACATTCAATACCACAGGAATACAAACAACTATAGAAGAATATTATAAAACATTATATGCCAACAAAGTGGACAATCTGGAAGAAATGGATAAATTCCTAGAAACACAAACTACCAAAACTGAAACAGGAAGAAATAGAAAACTTGAACACACCAATAGCCAGCAAAGAAATTGAATCAGTAATCAAAAATCTCTCAAACAAAAGTCCAGGGCCAGATGGCTTCACATGGGAATTCTACCTATTCCCCTGTGAGTTATTATCAATTTTTCTCAAACTATTCCAAAAAATAGAAGTTGAAGACAACCAAACTCATTCTACAAAGTCAGCATTACCTTGATTCCAAAGCCAAAGACCCAAGTGAAAAAGAGAATTATAGGCCAATAACCCTAATGAACATGAATGCAAAAATTCCCAAAAAAATACTAGCAAAATGAATCTAATAGTACATTAAAAGAATCATTCACCACAATCAAGTGGAATTTATTCCTGGGTTGAAAGGGAGGTTCAATATTTCAAATCAATCAATGTGATATACCACAGTAATAAAAAAAAAAAAAAAAGAACATACGATTCTCTCAACAGATGCAAAAAAGCACTTGACAAAGTACAGCATTCATTCTTGATAAAAACCCTCAACAAAGTAGGATAGAGGGAACATACCTCAACATCATAAAGGCCATATGTGGAAGACCCACAGCTAATAATCATTCTCAATGGGTAAAAATGGAGAGCTTTTCCTCGATGGTCAGGAATAAGACAGGGATGTCTACTCTCACCACTGTTATTTAACATAGTACTAGAAGTACTCACATCAGCAATTAGATAACAAAAAGAAATAAAAGGCATCCAAATCAGCAAGGAAGAAGTCAAACTTTCACTGTCTGCATATGACATGATTCTACTCTACGTAGAAAACCCAAACGACTCCACAAAAAAATCACCAGAACTGATACACCAGAACTGAATTCAGTTAAGTTGCAGAATGCAAAAATCGATGTACAGAATTCTGCTGCATTTCTACACACTAATAATGAAGCAGCAGAAAGAGAAATCAAGGAATCGATCCCATTTACAATTACACCAAAACCATAAGATACCTAGTAATAAACCTCACCCAAGAGGTAAAAAGATCTGTACTCTGAAAACTATATACCACTGATGAAAGAAATTGAAGACAACACAAAGAAATGGAAAAACATCCCATACTCATGGATTGGAAGAATATTATGAAAATGTCTATACTACCCAAAGCAATCTATACATTTAATGCAATCTCTGTCAAAATACCACCAGCATTTTTCACAGAGCTAGAAGAAACAATTCTAACATTTGCATGGAACCACAGAAGATCCTGAATAGCCAAGCAATCCTGAAAAGGAAAAACAAAGCTGAAAGCATCACAATTTTAGACATCAAATTATATTACCAACCTGTAGTGATTAAGACAGAATGGTACTGGCAGAAAAACAGACACATAGATCAATGGAACATAACAGAAAACCTAGAAATGGACCCACAACTATATGGCCAACTAATCTTTGACAAAGCAGGAAAGAGTATCCAATGGAAAAAAGACAGTCTTTTCAACAAATGGTGTTGAGGAAACTGGACAGCAAAATGCAGGATGAAACTGGACAACTTTCTCATACCATACACAAAAATAAATTCAAAATGTATAAAGACCTAAACATGAGACCTTAAACCATCAAAATCCTAGAATAGAACACAGGCAGTAACCTCCTTGACATTGGCTGAAGCAACTTCTTACAATGCACTGGTTCTGATGAGCACTGGGTGTTGTATGTTAAGTGATGAATCACTAAATTCTATACCTGAAACTAATATTACACTGTATGTTAACTGAGATTTAAATAAAAATTTGAAACTAACAAAAAAAATCTCTACCTTGAAATATTCTGTACTGAATTTTTAATGCATTTTTCACTGTGCAACAAAAAGTATTAAGTGCCTTCCAAAAATTTCTTCCTTTCTTCCTTATTAATAGAACCTTGGTTTTGTTTAACAAATAAATGTGCCTAGATAAAAATACTCATCAAGCCAGATTTCCTTCTAGTTAGAGGTAGCCATGTGATCTAGTTCTGATGGTAGAAGGCTTTCAGGTGGGACACCGGGTGGAGCTATTATTTTCAGACTTAGCTGACATGTGCCTTTAGTTCCTACCAATCCCTTCCTTCTGACCTAAGTCTTGACAGAAGAAACTCATGGTCTTTGAGGGAATCCATTCACTAAATAGCAGAGCAAGATGCTAGAATAAACCTTGGTCCTTCATAATTTCCTTGAGAACTACACAGAACTATCTGAACTTTTTGTTACATGAGAAAAAAATCCCTTTTTAGTTAGGTTTCTATCACATAAAGACAAACACAATCTGAATTGATAGCATTGGTTTCTTGCCCAGATCACTCCCATCTTAAAAATGTTCTATGTATATATAATGATTAAAAAATATAAATCCCCTCATTATATGCTTTTAGATAACACTTCAAATTTCTAGTTTCATTTCATATAGTAAAGAAGAACATACGCTTTCCCTTTTTCAAATTGTAAGTATTTTCCAAGTAAACCCAAAAAACAAAGTTCTACAAATCATTATATGTCAAAATTAAGGACAGACAAGGTCATTCTAGTTTTATTGTCTTATAAGACACAAGTTTTAATCACGTTACTAATTTGTTTAAGAATTAATAAATTCAGGGCGCCTGGGTGGCTCAGTTGGTTGAGCGTCCGACATCGGCTCAGGTCATGATCTCACAGTTTGTGAGTTCGAGCCCCGCGTCGGGCTCTGTGCTGACAGCTCAGAATCTGGAGCCTGCTTCAGATTCTGTGTCTCCCTCTCTCTCTGCCCCTTCCCTGCTCATACTCTGTCTCTCTCTGTCTCTCAAAAATGAATAAACGTTAAAAAATTTTTAAAAAAGAATTAATAAATTCATTTCTGCATTAATGCCCTCCTGATAAAAGAATAACACTTATTGAAAAAGATCATGTGAACTTTATAAGATTCTTTATTTTCAATTTTCATAGTGTTTTTACACTCAGTAAGTGCAAAGAAATGTTTTGAAATTTATATTTCCAACATTACTAAATAAATTTATATCCTCATAGATTGTCATTCTTTCAAGTGTTTTATATCGCTATAAATTAAATATCAATAATCAAAGAATAATAAAAACAATATTGCTTATAGCAGAAATAATGAATAAAAATGTATCAGTAAACTGAAAAACTATCATTCAAACATATTTCTTTAAATCTCTGCAACAAAATTCTGCCATAATTTGGTGTATCCATAGCTCTTTCAGGCTTACTCCATTTGTGATGCCTTCCATTCATGTTTTCTAGACAGTGCTTTTATTTTTGTTTCCAATTATTCTATTTCTTATATTTTCAATCTTTTTTTAATGCTTATTTATTTTTGAGAGAGCGCATGCACATGAGTGGGGGAGGGGCAGAGAGAGAGAGAGAGAGAGAGAGAGAGAGCGCCACAGAATCTGAAGCAGGCTCCAGACTCTGAGCTGTCAACACAGGACCTGATGTGGGGCTCGAACCATGAACTGCAAGAGCATGACCTGAGCTGAAGTCAGATGCTTAGCCAGCTGTGCCAACCAGGTGCCCCTGAATCTCTTTTTTTAAATTAAAATTTATTTCCCTCAGTTTAAAAATATGTGGAAGTTAGTACAATCTCACTTTTAAAAAACCCTCCCATTAGTTCTATTTCTGGCAGTTAAGGCATTATCTTCCCTCTGTCCAAAATTTTCTTGGAAAAGGTTCTATACTTAGCAATTACATATTAACCCATTACAATTCCATATCCATTCCCGTAAGTTACTGAAATTCCAAAGATGCAACAACCTCTTCAACAAAAGGTTTTCAAACTAGTTCTGTATCCATAATTTTCCTTGACCTTTTAAAACATCCTTCATTTTTAAAAAAAAAATTTTAATGTTTTTTATTTATTTTTGAGACAGAGAGAGACAGAGCATGAGCAGGAGAGAGAGAGGGAGACGCAGAATCCGAACCAGGCTCCAGGCTCTGAGCTGTCAGCACAGAGCGTGACGAGGGGCTTGAACTCACCGACTGCAAGATCATGACCTGAGCTGAAGTCAGATGCCCAACCGACCGAGCCACCCAGACACCCCAAACATCCTTCATTTTTAAATCATTCTTTTCCCTTCACCTAAGTGATAATAAGCCATATCTCTGTTTTTCCTTCTACCTCCTGGAATTAATTTTCTGTTATCCTCATTGGTCCCACTTCTTTCTAACCATAAAGGGAAACTGCCCCAATGCTTTGTCCTTCGGTTTTCATACTGATTCCTTTATTTTCCTGTGACAGCTTGGCTTCAGTCATGCCCTCAAACAAATGACTACTGAATTTACATCTTAGACCTGGAATACTGTTTCTGAATTCCAGTTCTTCATTTCCAATGCCTGGTTAATATCTCCATACCAATATCCTGCCTCAATAAACATGACCAAATTTAACTTTCTAACAAAACTCTTTGAATGCCACCATTTCTGTACACTAAGTTACTTTTTTGTCTCAGTTACCCAAGTTCAAAATACCAAAAGAGTATTTTCTCACTTCTTATTCTTATCCGCCCATATTTGGTCAGTTAAAAAAAAACCCTGTCAAATCTTTGCACTGTCTATACTTTGTGATACAATGTTGATTGTAGGACTATGAAACCAAGACAGACTTGAAATCCCAGCTTCATGACTGACTAGATGTCTGGTATTGGGTAAAGTCTTAAACCTTACCATAGTTCATTTTCTTCTGTGAAATAATAATATCTCCCCATAACAAAGAATATGATGAAGAACAAATATTTTTCAGGAAGTCCTTCCCTATCTAGCCCAAGCCTCCATACTTTTTGTCCCATATTACTTTATTTTCTTTAGAAATTAACAATATCTAGCATTCTATGCTGGGTTTGTTTTTGTTTTTTGTTTTTTAGCCTACATGTTTATTTCCTGGGCCTTCCCACTGAACTTTATGAAAGCAGAACATCTGTCATTATTATTTACCACCCAGTCCAGAATAATCTCTCTCACATATTAGGCAATCAATACATATTTGGTAAAGGAGTGAAGGAATAAAATATATAAAGTGTCTATAACAATGACTTTTACCGAGTGTCTGTCCTCTTCTTTACAATGTCTTCTATTTTCTTTGCCACTACTGTTCACTTGAATCAACCCTAATCACATCATTTCTGGCCTATAATAGTTTCTCTGCCCTCATCTGTCTCCTAACCCCCCTTAATCTGCTAGCAAAATACTGGATTAATCTCCTTTAAAAAAATTTGTCAATAACATTTATTCATAGAGCACCAACTATGATAGAACCACTCTAATTTTCTCCTCAAATAACTTCAATAGATCTTCACTGCATTCATTAAGAAGTCTAAACTCCTTAGTATTCCTCCAATCTTCTTTTCATAACCCCACTAACTTCTTATTAATTGCTTAAATGAACATCAGTCATTTTGATTGTCCTTAAAAAAGACAAGTATGTTCCCACCTTTGATTATACCATACCATCCAACTAGAATATATAAATGAAATTCTTCTTTTAGGACCCAGGTTAAAACAACCATAATTAAACACTGCAGCACTTTTTATTTCTCTAAAATTTTTAACTGTTATTACAAAATCATTAATATACTCATAAATGTTTATAAAGAATTTATGCAGTTACAAAGTTTTCTAACTTCCTAATCTCATGCATAATCACTGTTCATTGTTTATATATCCTTCCAAATGTGATCACTTCAAATGATTTTCTGTTCTTCAATTGTCAATACATATATATGTAGATTTAGAAATACTTACAACATGTTACAAATACTATTCTGCAACATACTTTTTTATTTCCTATATCTCGGTACTTGAGCTTTCTAACACCTGCCGAGCTCACCCCTTTTTCTGAATTCTTACCTGATTTATTTGTTCTAATATTCATGTCATGAAGCATGTTTTTTAAATATTTTTATTCACCCATTTAAATATTTTGTAATCTCCAACTAGATATCATTTCCTAATCACTTGTTTCAGCATTTTAAAAATCAAGATATAATGATGATTTAGTGCAGGTCACCAAATTAATTGTTTAAGAATTTAATAGTTTTATCCACTTCCATTAATATTCCGAATTGTCCTTTAAAGCATTGGCGGGGGGGGGGGGGGGGGGGGGGACTACTTCCCAAAGGAATCATTCAAATATGGAAACCTGAAAATTAGAGATTCACTTTCATTAAAAAAAAAATTTTGAATCAACAAAAAGCTTCTAGAATTAAGAAATGAGAATAGCAAGTTGGCAGAATATAAGATTAAATTAAAATTTCAATGTATTTCTATATATTAGTAACAAATAATCCAAAAATGAATTTAATAACTCCATTCACAATATTGCCAAAATAAATAAAATACACAGAAATAATTTTTTTAATAAACAATACTTAGAGAATGGAAGAAGATCTAAATGAATTGAGAGTTCACATTCAAGAATGAGAAGACTCACTATTGTAAAGATGGCAATCTCCACAAATTGATTTATAAATTCAATGAAATTTTTACCACTATTCCAGCAGGAATAATTGCAGAAATTGACAACCTGATCCTAAAATTCATTTGTAAATGCAAGGGACCCTGAATAGCCAAAGCAATATTGAAAAAGAAGAGCAAAGTTGGAGGATTCACACTTCCCTATTTCAAAACTTAACTACAAAGCTACAATAATCAAGACTGTGTGATACTGGCCTAAGGATAGATACACAGACCATTGGAATATAATCATTCAGAGTCCAGAAATTAACCCTTACCTTTTTATGGCTAACTGATTTCTGACAAAGATATCACAAACAATTCACCAGGGAAAGAATAATCTTTTCAACATATGGGGCTGGTATAATTGAATATCTACACGCAAAAAAAAATGAACTTGGACCCTTACTTCATACCATGCATAAAAATTCACTTAAAATGAAACATAGGTCTAGATTTCAGAGCTAAAATTATTAAACTTCTAGGAGAAAACATAGAAAAATTTAGTGACCGTAGAGAGACTTCTTAGACACAACATCAAAAGCATGATCCTTAAAAGAAAAAAATCATAACCTGGATGGCTTAAAACTCAAAAATCTTATGCTCCAAAAGAGACCATTAACAAGATGGAAAATTCGCTGAGAGAAAAATCTTTGCAATACATATATCTAATAAAGGACTTATACCCATATATCTACGCTTACAACTCAATAATAAGACAAACAACTCACTTGCAAGATGAGGAAAAAATTGGTATAGACATTTGATGAAAGAAAGTATATGCATAGTTAATAAGCAGAGAAAAATGTTTGTCATCATGACTCATAAGGGAAAAAAATTAAAATAAAAAAAAATACCACTTTATATCTACTAGAATGTCTATAGCGTAAAACAAAAAAACACTAAGTGTTTGCAAGTACATAAAGAAACTAGAACCCTCCCACGTTTGTGGTTTCTACTTTTTATTTTTTATTTTTTTTTTTTTTTGCGGTTTCTACTTTTTAGAAAGCAATTTAGTTTCTTACCAAATTATGCATAAACTTACCATACCTACCAGAAATTGCACTGCTAAGAATCTCCCCAAGAAAAATGAAAACATATGTCTACACAAAGACATGGAAGTAGGTGTTCATAGCAGCATCATTCATAATAGCAAAAACTGAAAATAATCTAAATGTCTATCAACTGGTGAATGGACAAAAAAAAATGTAGTGTATTCATATAATGGAAAATCACTTAGCAATCAAAAGGAACAAACTATGCATATATGCTACAACATAAATGAGCCTCCACCCCATCACACTAAGTGAACGAAGGCAGATGCATACGACTACATATTGTATAGTTTGATTCACATGAAATGTTTAGAGAAGCAAATTTAAAGAAACAGAAGCCAGATCAATAGTACCTAAGACTGCAGGAGGAAGTTGAGATTAACTGCGAATGAGAAAGAGGGAAACTTTTGGAGTGGTGGAAATTTCTAACAGTGGATTGTGGAGATGGCTATACAGCACTATCAATTTACCAAAATAATTAAATCATACATATAAAAAGAGAATTTTATAGTATATAAGCTATATGTCCTTAGAGCTATTAAAACATAACAGGGACCAAAAATATTTCTCTATAATTTGATATTTTTATGCTCAGCAATTTTTATGCAGTAGGCATACAAGCTTCTACAAATCCTCAGATATAAGACATTACTAATGTACTAACTAGTTTATCACATTTTAGATAAATGATACAGTATATATTAGTTTATATGATTTAGGTATAGAATCTAGAAGCTAAAATTTTACTTCCACAAATTTATTCAAAATGAAACTCTAATGAATCCAATTACCTTTTTAAAAAAATATTCTTTAAGTCTTTTTATTTCTTTTTGAGAGAGAGACAGAGTGTGAGTGGGGGAGGGGCAGAAAGAAAGGGAGACGCATAATCTTTGAAGCAGACTCTAGGCTCTGAACTGTCAGCACAGAGCTCGACGCAGGGCTTGAACTCACGAACTGTGATCATCACCTGAGCTGAAGTCAGATGCTTAAATGACTGTGCCACCCAGGAGCCCTTCAATTACCTTTTTCAAAGCAGGGCAGAAATTAAAGAAAAGTCGGTGGTTATATGCTCTAAATCTTTCAGGAAGATGCCAGTTCTGAATTATTTCTTCATCAGAAATCACATGATGATCCAGTGCTTTGAGAGGCCATATACTGTTGACAAGAACATGCCTATATCCTTTTTTAAGGCTCACTGGACAATCAAACATAGTGAGGGCAATTAGACTTGGACAGGCAGATAACATACATATATTCTTTAACTTTGCAAACCCATTGTCATGAAGATAGAGGAGTTTTAGTTTCTTCAGTCCACTCCAAAATTTGGTATCTGGTAGACTCTTTATCTGAAATATTATTAATAATAACATCTTAAATACAAATGTTAATTTTCTATAAATTGCATGGAAAATGGAAAAATATTAAACATCTTCTAAAACTCAGTATTTTTCAAAATGGCAAATTTCTCATAATAAGCCAAAACGAATCTCTAGTTTTCCAGTGGTGACTGGAGTAAAAACATAATACATTGTTCCTCTGGACTAGGTTATCATTATTAGTATAATTAAAAGAATGGACATATATACATTGTTCAGTAAAAATTTCTTTGTAGTAGGCCAATTCTAAACTTTTCTAAAGTACTTTACTGATGTAAAGAATTAGTGTGATATACCCCATTAACAAAATAAAGGATAAAAATCATATGATCATCTCAATAGAGAAAAGGCATTTGACAAAATTCAACATTAATTCATAATAAAAACTCTCAGCAAAGTAGATACAGAGAATATACCTCAATATCATAAAAGCCATATATGACGAGCTACAGCTAACATCATATGCAATGGTGAAAACTGAAAGCTTTTCCTCTAAGATCAGGAACAAGACACGGATGCCCACTCTTGCCACTTTTATTCAACACAGTATTAGAAGTCCCAGCTAGAATAATTGGGCAAGAAAAATAAACAAATGGCAGGCAAACCAAAAAGGAAGAAACAAAACTGTTACCATTTGCAGACAACATATTATATACAGAAAACCCTAAGACTCCACCAAAAAATTCTTACAACTGATAAATGAATTCAGTAAAGTTGTAGGATACAAATTCAGTATACAAACATCTGTTGCATTTCTATATAC
The DNA here is from genome assembly GCF_018350195.1 of Panthera tigris. NCBI lineage: Eukaryota > Metazoa > Chordata > Mammalia > Carnivora > Felidae > Panthera > Panthera tigris. The sequence continues at coordinate 61,354,740 of NC_056667.1, forward strand.
TAATAATAAGCTATCAGAAAGAGGAATTAAGGAAACAATCCCATTTACAACTGCATCAAAAAGAATAAAATGCCTGAATGAGTTTAAACAAGGAGGTGAAAGATCTGGACACTGAAAACAATGACAAATGTATGAAATAAATTGAATAAGAGAAAAATAAATGGAAAGATATTCCATGCTCATGGACTGAGAGAATAATGTTGTTAAAATAATATTGCCCAATATAATCTACATATTCAGTGTAATCCCTTCTAAATTTCAAAGGCATTTTTCACAGAAATAGAAAAAGACTCCCAAAATGTGTATGGAAACACAGAAGACCCTGAATAGTCAAAGCAATCCTGAAAGAGAATAAAGCAGGATGCATCCTGCTCCCTGATTTTAAACTATATTATGAACCTATAGTGATCAAAAAAATATAGTATTGGCATAAAAACACACAGATCAATGTAACAGAATAGAAAAACCGTAAATAAACCCATGCATAGATGATCAATTGATTTATGATGGTGTCGGGAATACACAATGGGGAAAGGGCAGTCTCTTCAAGAGGCCATACACAAGGGCCTGTAATCTTCTCTATATCATTCTAATTTTAGACTATTTACTGCTGAAGTGAACACAAGGGCAGTGTCTTCAATAAGTGGTGTTGGGAAAACCAGATAGCAACAGGCAACAAAACAAAACAAAACAAAACAAAACAAAACAGAAAAAAAAAAAAAAAAAAAGAAACCAGACTACTATCTTACACTATATACAAAAATTAGCTCAAAATGGATTAAGGGCTTAACCTAAGACCTGAAACTATAAAAATCTGAAAACAAAACACAGGCAGTAAACTTCTTCACAATAGTCTTGGTAATGATTTTTGGATTTGACACCAAAAGCAAAGGACACAAAGGCAAAAATATATCAAGTAAAAATATATCAAACTAAGAAGCTTCTGTACTGCAAAGAAAACCATCAATAAAATGAAAAGGCAAGCCAGTAAATGGAAGAAAGTATTTGCAAATTGTATGTGTAATAAGGGAATAATATCCAAAATATATAAAGAACTCATACAACTCTATAGAAAAAATAAAATCCAATTAAAAAATGGACAGTGAATCTGAATACTTATTTTCTAAAGACATCCAGATAGACGGCCAACATGGTACATGAAGGGATGCTCGTTGTCTCTAATCATCAGGGAAACACAAATCAAAACCACAAGGAGATACCACTTCATATCTGTTAGGATGCCTTTTATCCAAATGACAAAAAATAACAAGTGCTGGCAAGGATGTGGAAAAAAGGAAACCCTTATGCACTGTTACAGGAATGTAAATTGGTACAACCACTGTGGAAAACAGTATGGAGGTTTCTTAAAAAAACTAAAAATAAAACTGCCATATGATCCAACAATTCCACTTCTCAATATTTATCTGAAGACTAGGAAAATACTACCTCAAAAAGATATATATACCCTCAATATTCATTGCAGCATTATTTACAATAGTCAAGACACGGAAGCAGCCTAAGTGATATATATATATCTCAAGTCATTATGTTGTATGCCTGAACTTAATATGTTATATGTCAATAATGTCATTAAAAAAATTTTAAAGTCCAAATAATTTTTAATGCAGGCTATTAAGAAGTAAAATATACCAAATCACAAAGTATTTACATATTTCTAATTCAAAAATTTTCTTAAATTTAAATTTTTTTAAAAGTAGTCTCTACACCAATGTGAAGCTCAAACTCATGACACCAAGATCAAGAGTTGCATGGTCTACGGACTGAGTCAGCCAGATGCCCCTTAAATTTTGTATTTTTATATATTTTATTTAGTTTTAAATTTTTATTTACATTTTATGTAAAAGACTGAAATACTGTAGATAGGTAACATACGTGTTTTTAAACATCAATTTCATTTATACACAAATATCTAAAATGCTATTGCTTACCTGATTTCCATGGAGATCAAGTTTGACTAATCTTATACAACTTTGAAGTGGATGAATATCTGTGATAAAATTGTTTGAGAAGATGCATACTCTCAGAGAGATACAGGATTGCAAATTTTCCATAGATTTTAAATGAAGGCCACTGAACTTCACAAAAACAAAATCTTTCTGATCTTCTATCATGTTGTCATTATAATGCCTCCATTCTTCATGACTGGTTAGTTCTTTTGTGATTGTTCCATGAAACATCTAGGCAAAATGGGAAATTGCTTAGAAAAGTTTTTTCAACTTCCAAAAATAAATTTGAAAACAAAAAATATTTGCTAATAGATAGAATAAAACGGGTAGAAAAGTTAAAATTAAAAAATCTAACTTGTAAGTGGAATCCAAAAACATTAAAAAAAAACAATAAAGAAACAAAAAGAAGAATCAGACCTACAAATATAGAGAACTTATGGTTGCCAGGCAGGAGGGGGGTGCGCAAAATGAGTTATAAATTTCTGTTATAAATTTCTTAAAGAAACAATTTACAATCACATTACTTATTTCTATGTTCAATTCAACTAGGCAGTTAAAATCTGGAATTCTATTAGTTTTAAAATAAGACTAATTTATCTAAAATTCCTGTATCAAAGCTTTTTAAAGTAATTTTACATAGTATTTCTTATATATTTGAAATTTCCCTTACTCTGGGTAATTTAAGCTTTTACAAAACACAGTTACCCAGTGATAGTTTAAAAGAGAATAACTGAACTCAAGTGGCCTGAGAGCATTTAGTCAGATTAACCACCTTCCCTATTGGAAGAATCTTTCTACCATGTGAAGGTAAACTAGGTAGGCATAATCCAAATGAAAATAAATGTGAAAATCTAGATAAACCCTTGCACTCATTCAAGAGATTAGTTCCTTTTTATATGCTGACCAAGGCCTACAACTATAATTAAATTCTAAGTACCATCTAAGAAATTAAACAAAATACAGATTCCCAGGCCCCATATCATATTTATGTTATCAGTCTCTGGGCTGAGGGTCAAGGAATCTGTAATTGAGCATGTTCCTGGGTAAGTCATGGACACATTGAGAAAGAATAAAGACCCTGATATAAAATAAACAGATACGAATGAATCTTTATAAACTTACCAAGCTCTATAGGTCCTGAAATGAAAGGCAATATACAAAATGTATTCCATCATTTGGACTCCCTATTTAGAAAAGACCTCAAGTCTTTCCTCAGGCTCTCCTTTCAAAAAAAACCTATTTTTTCCATTCTGGCCTAATACAGGCAAACTCCAGTTTATAACAAGGGTTTATGAGAAACCATATATCAAGCATAAATCAGGATCTTTTAAGACAATGGGTGCTCAAAAGTTTCACTTACAGAATCCAATTTTTGAGTCAATAACAATTCTGGAAGAAATTTGCAAAGTGAGAGTCATATACCAAGTGAATTTTTTTTTCCTTTCTATTTGTGTAACCAAGTGATTTTTTAAAATTATTAATAGACTTTATTTTTTGGAGCTGTTTTAGGTTTACAGAAAAACTAAAAGTACACAGAGATCCCATATATGCCCCCATAACTCCCTGCACCTTCAGTTCCCCCTATCAACACCTTGCATTCATGTTATATATGTGCTGCAATTAATGATCCAATCTTAATGAATTATTAACTAAAGTTAAACTTTTTTAGATCATAACTTATAACAATCTCTAGACAAACAAAACACATCAACATTGAACAGCAGAGATCCCATTTCTTCATATAAAGCTGAAGTTGACTTTATATCTTTAGTAACAGCATTGGTACACGTGTGTGTGTGTGTGTGTGTGTGTGTGTGTGTGTGTGTGTGTTTATATATATAAATATATATATAATAGATGCACAGATGAACTATTATTTCAAGCATTCATTTCTCTGCTTATTCATCTCTAATAGTTTGATATTTCTTTACTTCTTTGTAGAAGATATCATCTGCCTAGCATTTATTTTTAGGGATTCTAAATAGCATTATTAACTAAGTATAGTTAATGTCTATAAACTTACAACAGACAATGAAAGATTTTTATGTTAAACTTTCCTGTATTAATGCTATCCATATGTCACTTAAATGTGATGTCAATAATCTACCACTGGTATTATTCAAAGGTAGAATGTTTTCTATTTCCTTTATTGATCTCAGACACACTAGATAACCTAACTAAATGAAAACTTCTGTAATTAGTTAAGCATTCTAACTTTAGCTGTTAGTTGACTAACATTGTTACTAACTGTGAGTTCACTGATACCATTTTGTGAAGGTAACTGATACTGATACGTAAGATAACATAGTCCCTTTCCTTAAAATGCCTAAATATGTTCAAAATAACTTTTTAATAATACCCAGTGAGGGAGTTAGTGTGATTGGTATTATTGCCTCACTGAAAAACTTTTTCTTGCAGATAAGACATATAGTTTGAGGAAAAGAATTATTAGGTCACACAAATCCAAATTTGAGATAATCTTCATGATAGTACTTAATTGAATGTCTTTTTACTCATTTTGGACAAGCACTTCCTAGATTTAATTAAAAAGATGCCAATTACAGACAGATAAAAAACCATCTGTAATAATTAAATAGTAAGGTAACTAGGGAACTCTAAAATTTCATGGCCTCATAATTTTTAAAAAATCTACATTGTCTAATTATTTTATGTTTAAATGCAAACCCATGAAAACAATAAAATTAAACATGGTTAATGAAATATGCGAAACTTCATTGTCTAGATAACTCTTAGTCATTACATTCCTGTACCATGCCTACATCCCCAATTTAGAAATTATGTATTTTTATGTTATATAATTTAATTGTTGCCTTTCCAATTATATTACAGGTACCCTGATGACAGGACATTTTTTTTTGTGGTTAGCTATATATTTTTCATAGTTTAGCATGGGAACAAAAACTGAATCAGGTATAAATATAAATTGGCCAGAAATCCTACCTAGGGTGATCAGCTAAGAAAAAGAAACAAAAGGAATCCAAATCAGAAAGGAAGAAGTAAATTTTCTGTTTACAGATAACATGATCTTAGATATAGAAAATCCTCAAGACTCCATGAAAACTGTTAGAACGCACAAATGAATTCAGTAAAGATGGGGACACACAATAACCACGCAAAAGTCATTTGCATTTTATATATACTAACAATGAGGTATCTGAAAAAGGAAAAAAACAATCCTCTTATAATAGCATCAAAAAGAATAAAATACTTAGGAATAATGTAACCAAGGAAGTGAAAGATCTGTACACTGAAATCTCTAAGACATTAATGAAGGAAATTAAAGATACAAACGAAAAATCCTGTGCTCAGGAACAGTTAATATTCTTAAAATGTCCATTCTATCCTAAGTCAACTACAGATTCAATACAATTTTTAATAAAGTTCAAATAGCATTCTTCACAAAAGTAGGAAAAATAATGCTGAAATTCATATGGGACAATAACAACAATAACCCAAAAATCTCAAGTAGGCAAAACAATTTTGAAAAAGAAAATGAAGCTGAAGGCCTCATGCTTCCTGACTTAAAAACATATTACAGATTCACAGTAATCAAAACAGCACAGTACTGGCAAACAAACGAACAAACAAAAAACAATAGGCGCACAGACCAAATTACAACAATTGAGAGCCCAGAAATAAACGTATACATATATGTCAGCCAATATTTGACAAGAGAACAAAGAATACTAAAAGAGAGGACAGTAATTTCAATAAATGGTGCTGAGAACACTGTCTATTCACTGGAAAAAGAATAAAATCTGACTCTTACACCACTTATTAAAAATACATCAAAATTTGGGGCTTCTGGGTAGCTCAGTTGGTTGAGCGTCTCACTTAGGCTCAGGTCATGATCTAGTGGTTCGTGGGTTCAAGCCCTGTGTCAGGCTCTGTGCTGACAGCTCAGAGCCTGGAGTCTGCTTCAGATTCTGTGTCTCCTTCTCTCTCCATCCCTTCCATGCTCATGCTCTGTTTCTCTCTGTCTCCCAATAATAAATAAACATTAAAAAAAAACTAAAAATACTCAAAAGTAAGTCAAAAATTAAGTCAAAAGACTTAAATGTAAGACTGGGGACCATAAAACTCCTAGAAGAAAACAGGGGAAAAGCTCTGTAACATTGGTCTTAGCAATGATTTTTGGATATGACACCAAAAACACAGGCAACAAAAGCAAAAATCAGCAAGTAGGACTATATCACACTGAAACACTTCTACACAGAAAACAAACAATAAGCAAAATGAAGATGCAAATTATGGAATGGGAGAAAGTATTTACAAACATCTAATAAGGGATAAATACCAAAATATAAAAAGTACTCATACATATCAGTAGCAATCCCCTCTTCTTCCTCCTCCTCCTCCTCCTCCTCCATCTCATCATCATCATCATCTAATTTTAAAATAGGCTGAGGACTTGAACATTTTCTTCCCCCAAAAAGACATATAAATGGCCAACATATACATGAGAAGGTGCTCAACATCGATAATTGTCAGGAAAATGCAAATCAAAACCATAATGAGATGAGGGAACAAACCCTTGTGCCCTGTTGGTGAGAATGTGAACTGATACAGCCACTATGGAAAATGGTATGGAGATTCCTCAAAAAATTTAAAATGGAACTACCATATGATCTAACAATTATATATATAAAATATATATTCTAGTATATATCCAAAGGAAATGAAATAATTATATTTCAGAGATATCTGCAACTCTCAAGTTCATTATTTACAACAGCCAAGATACAGAAACAAGCTAACTGCACACTGACTGATGAACAATTAAAAAATGTGATATATAGATATAGATATATTTTACATAATGTATACACACATACACAATAGAACATTGCTCAGCCATGAGAAAGAAGGAAATTCTGCCATTTTATACAACATAGATGGATTTTGAAGGGTTGATAGTAAGTGAAATAAGTCAGACAGAGAAAGACAAATACTCTATAATCTCAATGTGAAATCTAAAAAAGTTAAACTCATTTAAACAGAGAGTAAATTGGGGGGTGCCAGGTGTGAGCAAAATGGGGTACAGGAAATGGGGCGATGTTGGTTAAAGGTTACAAACTTCCAGATCTAAGATAAACAAGTTCTAGCAATATAACACACAACATGGTAACTAGAGTTAACAATATTATATTGTATACTTAAAAGTTACTAACAGAGTATATCCCAAATGTTCTCATCACAAAATAAATAAATAAATAATAACTATATAAGATAGATGTGTTAACTAAGCTTATTGTGATTATCATTTTGCAATATTTGTGTGTATCAAATCATCATATGGTACACATTAAACTTATACAAAATTATATGTCAATTACATCTCAATAAATCTGGAGAAAGACTTCTTTTTTAAGTTTATTTACTTTGAGAGAGAGAGAGAGAGAGCATGCACGTGCACACAAGCAGAGACAGGAAGAGAGAGAATCTCAAGCAGGCTCTGTGCTGTCAGCGTAGAGCTTGATCCCATGACCTGAGATCATAATCTCACCTGAAATCAAGAGTTGGACACTTAGCCAACTGAGCCACCTAGGCACCCCTAGAAAAAAAGACTTCTAAGTACAAATGGCAAAGTATCTCTCATATAGATTGAGATCTATTGTTAATTCCTTTAAATCCTTCCCTTCAAATTTCCACAATCAATATCCAAATGCCTGCAAAAAAGAATACATTTTTCATTTATTTATGCTGCATAACAGAACACCCCAAAACCTACTGGCTCAAAACAACTACTGTTTTTTATCTCTCAGGATTTTGTGGGTTGACTTGATTCAAGTAGGCAGTTCTTTTCCAAGTGATGTTAACTAGAGATTCAGTCTTGGTGTTCATCTGCACTACACTTACAAGATGGCTAATACGCAGTCCTGTCACATTGGCAAGGACCCTGGAGGGGAGAGTCAGCTGGGATGCTGGGATGTATGGGTCTCTCTCGCCACACTGTCCTAGGACCTCTCTCCATCTACACAAGCCTTCCCTGTGTCATTCTCTCACATGTCTATTTGTGTGTGTCCCCATAGTAGAATAGCAAGACTCTCTACATGGGCCAAAAAAGTATAGAGGCAGAATCTATCAGGCCTTCTGAAGGCCCAACTGACACAGGCTTTCCTTAACTACATTCTTTTGGTTAAAGGAAGTTATTTTGCTTTTTGAACTTATTTTTTATCTTATGAAGTAGAGAAAGAAGAAACAAATATAAGTTGTTCTGAGCTTGGTGATCTCAGGCAAGTTATGTACCCTCAGTTTGTTATACATCCAAGCTATGTGCCTCAGTTTCCTCATCCATACAATGAGAATTCCAATAGCACTTAATGGATAGGATTATTATGAAGACAAAATGACTTGGCATAAAGGTTTTAGAGTAGTGTCTGGCATGTAACAAACACTATAAATAAGTGTTACTAAAATAAATCTGGCTCAATTAACAACTCAAAATAGAATGTAATCTTCAAAAAGTAAATTAGGACACTTTTGGTTTCTGGTCCAGGATATAAGGAGCTTAGAAGATGTCATACCATTCTAACAAATAAAAAGATGAACAAAATGAAAAGTCAACAACTCTTCTTAGATTCACCAGAAAAGTGAGGTTACATGAAAAACCACTGAATCAAAATTCAGAGATAGGCAGGTGGATACAAAGATTCAGAAGTTACTGGAGCAAAAATTCACCAAAAGAAACCTCTGCAGGAACCAGTGCCTGGGTAGGACTGTGACTGACAAGTTATTAGGGGCTTAGTGTTGACAACTCAGATTTAGAAACTCCAGCCCTCATACTTCTGTGAGATTAATATCCAGGAGCTCTACCAGGTCCTCAGATCAAATATTGGAGAAAAATCTGCTTGTGCCTCTGAGAGGAGACAGAAAAAAAATAATTTTGAAATACACAAGATCACCCTGTTCTTCTTAACAAGGGCTACCCTAAAGAGAAAATATTTAACACACAAATAAACTGAGGTTTTACCAGAGCCAAACTGATCTGGAAGTAGGGAAATATCCAACTACATCTCCATCAAGCCTTCCATTTGGGAGAAAGGAAGTACACAATTACAGCCCACTCTAGCCATCTTGTCCCACCTAAGATTAGGAAGGCTGAGGAGTACTTGTGAAATTCACAGACTAGGGAGCACAACCTCACTTAAAGACTGAGACTTATCCACACCTTAACACCACACCACACGCTATTTTACTGGAATTCTTTTTACCAGTACATGATGCCTGGCTTTCAATAAAAAAAATTACAAAGCATACTAAAAGACAACATACAGCAAGCATTAGAACCAGATTCACATACTGCAGGGATGTTGGAATTACCAGAGAATTTAAAACAATTATGATTAATATGCTAAAGACTATAAAGGAAAAAAAAGTAGACAACAAACAAGAAAAGACAGTATAAAGAGAGATAAAAATCTTTGAAAAGAATCAAAAAGAAGTGTTAGAGATCAAAACCACTGTAACAGAAATGATTATTATCTTTGATAGGCTCTCTATCTCTTTAGTAGGCTGGATGGACATGCCCAGAAAGAATCTCTTTGTTTGGGTATATGTCAATAGAAATTTCCAAAACCAAAAAGCAAAGAGAAAAAAAAAAAAAGAATCACTGAAAAAAGCTGAATAAAATATTCCAGAACTGTAGGATAACTACAAAAAGTACAACATATACATAATGGAAATACCTGAATGAGAAGAAAGTGATATAGGAAAAGAAGAAAAATGTGAAATAGTAAATATGTGAGAATTTCTGCAAATTAATGTCAGATACCAACCCACTGATCCAAGAAGCTCAGAAAACACCAAACAGGATTAAGGCAAAAAAAAAAAACAAAAAAAAACAAAAAAACAAAACACTGGGGGTGAGGGGGACACTTTACCCATAGAGCAGCAAAATTTAGAAGTATATCCAACATCTCCTAAGAAACCATGCAAGCAAGGAGAAGATAGAGTGAAGTATTTACTATTAAGAGAAAATAACTCACTAATATAAAAAAAAAATTCAGAAGTGTATCCAACATCTCCTAAGAAACCAGGCAAGCAAGGAGAAGACAGAGTGAAGTATTTACTGTTGAGAGAAAATAACTCACTAATATAAAAATCTATGCCCTGTGAAATTATCCTTTAAAAGTGGATAAGAAATAAAGACTCTTAAACAAACAAAAATTGAGGGAATAGGTTGCCAATATATCTGCTTGCAAGAAATGTTAAAAGCAGTTTGTTAGAAAGAAAATAATATAGTTCAGGAACTCAGATCTACTTAAAGAAAGGAAAAGCAGTGGGGAAGAAACAAGTGAAGATAAAATAAAAAGCTTTTATTTTTCCTATTTTTAGTTGATAGATAACAGTTTGGTCAAATACTAATGGCAAACTGTATTAGATTATCTATGTATATATGTATATTCGTGTATGGATATGTATAAATAAAATGAATGGCAGCAATGATACAAGGAACAAAATGGAAGAATTAGAGATATCCTGTTATTAAATAATATTTAAACTACATGTAAAGTAGTATATGTGATTTGAGAGTGGTTTTAAGTTAGCACAATAATGAGGGCAGCTAATAAAAAAAAAGAAAAGAAATACACTGAGATAAGATAGAAAATGAAATCATATACAATGCTCAATTAAACCACAGACAGAAAAGAGTAGAAGGTTAAAACTGGAACAAAAACAAGAGCAATTAAAACAGTAACAAAATATAGTAGATATTAATTCAACTATAGAACTAATCAATTTAAATATCAATGGTCAAAGCACCAACACAAAGACATAGTGGATCAAAGTTACAGTGGATCAAACAGGCCAACTAGACGCTGTCTACAGGAATGGTACTTTAAATGTACTGACATATAAATGAAAAGTAAAGTGATGGAGATGAATTCTACCAAACATTTAAACAATCAATTCCAATCCTTCTCAGACTCTTCTAAGAAAAGGAGAGAACATTTCCAAACTCATTTTATGAGATCAGTATTAACCTGATACTAAAACTAGAGGATACTACAAAAAAATCATAGGCCAGTATCTCTGATGAACACAGACGCAAAAAATTCTCAACAAGACATTAGCAAACCAAATTCGACAATGCATTAAGAGGATCATACACCATGATGAAGTGGGATTTATGCCCGGGAAGAAAGGGTAGATCAATCTCCACAATTCAGTATATACAATGACACACCACATTAACAAAATGAAAGCTAAAAATCATATCATCATCTTGAGAGCTGCAAAAAAAGCACTGAACAAAATTCAACATCCTATTATGATAACCTGAGTATTTCAACAAATGGTATAGATAGAGCATAACATAATAAAGGCCATATATGACAAACCCACAGTTAACATCATATACAACAGTAAAAACTTAAAGCTTTTCCTCTAAGATTAGGAACAAGACAAGGATGCCCACTCTCACCAGTTTTATTCAACACAGTATTAGAAGTTGAGAGAGCAATTAGGCAAGAAAAAGAAATAAAAATCATCCAAATTGGATAGGAAAAAGTAAAACAGTCACTATTTGCACATAACACTACATAGCGAAAACCCTAGAGACTTTACCAAAAAAGTCTTAGAATAAAGAAATTCAGTAGAGTTACAAGAAATAAGAGTAATATACAAAAATCTGTTGAGTTCCTATACACTAATAATGAACTATTAGAAAGAGAATTTAAGAAAACAGTCCCATTTACAATTGCACCAAAAAGAATAAAATACCTAGGATTAAATTTAGCCATGGAAGTAAAAAACCTGTACAATGAAATTAATTAATTAATTAGAGACAAATATTTGGAAAGTTATTCCATGCTCATGAACTAGAAGAATTAAAACTGCTAAATGTCTATACTACCCAAAACAATCTATATATTCAGTGCAGTTTTTATCCAAATTTCAATGCCAGTTTTTACAGAAATATAATAAATAATCCTAAATTTGTATAATACCACAAAAAAACTAAATAGCCAAAGCAATCTTGAGAAAGAACAACAGGCTGGAGGCATTATACTCCCTAATTTCAAACTGTATTACAAAGCTATAGTAATCAAAACAGTGTGGCATTTGCATAAAAAATATAGATAAATGAGGCAGAATAGACACCAGAAGTAAACCCCCATAGATGGTCAATTGATTTATGACATAAGAGCCAAAAATATACAATGGGGAAAGGAGAGCTTCTTCAATAAATAGTGTTGGGAAAACTGGACAGCAACATCCAAAAGAATAAAACTGGACCACTACCATACACAAAATTTAGCTCAAAATGGATTACAGACTTGAACTTAAGACCTAAAACTCCTAAAAGAAAACAGGCAGTAAATTCCTTCACAACAGTCTTGGTAATTATTTTTGTATTTGACACCAAAAGCAAAGGACACAAAAGCAAAAATATATCGAGTAAAAATATATCAAACTAAGAAGCTTCTGCACAGCAAAGAAAACCATCAATAAAATGAAAAAGCAGGCTATTGATTGAAAGACAACATTTGCAAATCATATATGTAATAAGGGGACAATATCCAAAATACATAAAGAACTCACACAACTCAACAGCAAAATAAAATGCAATTTAAAAATGGGCAGTGAATCTAAATACATATTTTGTAAAGAAGACATCCATATGGTCAACATGGTACATGAAGGGATGCTCATTACCTCTAATCATCAGGGAAATACAAATCAAAACCACAAGGAAATATCACTTCATACCTGTTAGAATGGCTCTTATCCAAAGGACAAGAAATAACAAGGGTTGGCAAGGATGTGGAGAAAAGGAAACCCTTATGCACCATTAATGAGAATGTAAATCGGTACAACCACTGCAGAAAACAATATGGAGGTTCCTCAAAAAACTAAAAATAAAACTACCACATGATCCAACAATTCTACTTCTCAATATTTATCTGAAGACTAGGAAAACACTAACTCAAAAAGATATATTCACCCCACATATTCAATAGGCCAAGATATAGAAGCAGCCTAAGTGCCTACTGACAGATGAATAAAGAAAATGTGGTATATACATAGAATGGAATAGTATTCAGCCATAAGAAAGAATGAAATCCTGTCATTTGCAACAAAGATAGACCCTGAGGGCATTATACCTAGTGAAACAAATCAGACAAAGAAAGAAAAATTCTGGATGATCTCACTTATATGTGGAATTTGAAGACAGAAACAAAAAATCAAGCTCATAGATACAAACATTGGTGGTGCAGAGGCAGGGGTAGGAGTTGGCAAAATAGGACAAGGGGTCAAAAGGTACAAATTTCCAGTTACAAAATAAACAGGTCATGAGGAAGTAATGCACCAAGTGATGCCTTTGGTTAATAATATTGTATTGCATATTTGAAAGTTGTTAAGAGAATACATCTTAAAAGTTCTCAACATATGAAAAACATTTTGTAACTACATATGGTGAGTACATATGTAACTACATAATTAAGGACACTATTGTGGGGATCATTTCACAGTATATATAAATACTGAGTCATTATGTTGCATATCTGTAGCTAATGTGATATTATGTGTCAATTATACCTCAATTAAAAATGTATAATAAAAATAATAATTGAATAGCAAAAATCATTTAATAGCAAAAAACTCTTAATGTCTTTGACAGTATAATTAACTAAACTATTTAATATCATCAATGGAATACTATAAAAGCATTAAAACTAATATTGTAGAATGGTTGGCAACATGAAAAGCTGTTAATAAATAACAAAGTTATTGTTTTCATTTATATATATTTTTCACTGAGGGGTGTCTGGATAGCCCAGTTGGTTAAGCGTCTGACTCTTGATTTCAGTTCAGGTCATGATCTTCACAGTTCATGAGACTGAACCCCACATCAGGCTCTGTGCTGACAGCATGGAGTTTGCCTGAGATTCTGTTTCACTCTTTGCCCCTCCCCTGCTCACACACACACACATATACCCTCCGTCTGTCTCTCTCTCTCTCTCTCTCTCTCTCTCTCTCTCTCAAAATAAATAAATAAATAAACATTTAAAAAATATTTTTTACTGAATTGTACAGTTTAAAGGGGTGAGATTACAGTATGTGAATTAAAAATATTCTTCTGTGGCACACATTTAGAAAAGTAAAAAAAAAGTTAAATGATGGCAAAATGTATACCATGCTAACACGAATCAAAAGAAAGCTGGGGAAGATATAATAGTTCAGATAGAGCAGATTTCAGAGCAAGGAAAATTATCAGGGATAAAATGGAGGTATTACATATTGATAGATTCTATAAGAAGACATAACAATCTTAATGGGCATGTGCCTAAACACAGCACTAAATCACCTGAGGGAGGTAAAACTGAGAGAACTTAAAAGGAGGCACAGATGAATCCACTATTAGATTTGGAAACTTCCTTGAACAGATAGCTTGAGCAGGCAGAAAATCTGTAAGGACATAGTTGAAGTCCACAACACCATTAGTCAACTCGATAATTGACACCTATCTACTACTTCATCCAACAGCGGAAGATTATACAGTCTTCTCAAACTCAAGCTCAAGCTCACATGGAATATTTGCCAAGATAGACCACAATCTGGGCCATAAAACATACCTTCACAAATCTAAAAGAACAGAAATCAGGGCACCTGGGTGGCTCAGTCAGTTGAGCGTCCGACTTTGGCTCAGGTCATGATCTCACAGTTCGTGAGTTTGAGCCCCACATCAGGCTCTGTGCTAACAGCTCAGAGCCTGGAGCCTGCTTTGTATTCTCTGGAGCTTGTTTTGGATTCTGTGTGTCCCTCTCTCTCTGCCCCTCCCCTACTCATGCTCTGTCTCTCTCTCAGAATTATAAAAATTTTTTTTAATTTAAAAAATAATAAAATAAATAAATAAAAGAATAGAAAGCATACAATGTCTGTTTCAGACCACAGTGGAATTAAACTAGATATCAATAAAAGAAAGATAGCTTGAAAATATCAAAATACATGGAGATTAAATAACATTTTTCTAAATAATATACAGCTCAAAGAGAAATTTAAAAATATTTTGAACTAAATGACAATACACCTTATCTAAATTTGTGAGATGCAGTCAGAGCACCTGGGTGGCTCAGTCAGTTAAGCATCAGACTCTTGATTTCAGCTCAGGTCATGATCTCACAGTTCCAAGGGTTCCAGTCTTGGTGTCAGGCTCTGCACTGGCAGCACAGAGCCTCTTGGGATTCTCTCCCTCTCTCTCTGCCCTTCCCCCACTTGTGCTAACTCAAAATAAACTTTATTTTTGGTTTTTTTAATGTTTATTTATTTTTGAGAGACAGCACAAGCGGGAGAGGGGCAGAGAGAGAGGGAGACACAGAATCTAAAGCAGGCTGCAGGCTCTGAGCTCTCAGTTCAGAACCCAATTCACAGCTTGAACCCACCAACAATGAGATCATGACCTGAGCTGAAGTTGGACACTTAACTGACCGAACCATCCAGGTGCACCAAAAAATTAACTTTAAAAAAAATGTGGGGGTGCCTGGGTGGCTCAGTCAGTTAAGCATCTGACTTCAGCTCAGGTCATGATCTTAGGGTTCCTGAGTTCGAGCCCCGCGTCAGGCTCTGTGCTAACAGCTCAGAGCCTGGAGCCTGCTTTGGATTCTGTGTCTGCCTCTCTCTCTCTGCCCCTCCCCCATTCACACTTTCTCTCTCAAAAATAAATAAACATTGAAAAAAAAAATTTTTTAATTATAAAAAAAATTGTGGGATGCAGTGAAAACTGCTTAGAAAGTAATTCATAGCGTTGAATATACATATTAGAAAAGAAGATCTAAAATCAATAATTTAAGTTTCCACCTTGGGAAACTAGATCAAGAATAACAAATTAAATTTAAAGTAAGCAAAAGAAAAATAAATCAGTAATAAATATATTTTTAATAAGTACATTTGCAAAAAAGTATAATCTTTGATTATATTTTCAAATATTTGGGGATGGGACCATTTTGTCATTATCTTATCCTATAAGTCTCAATAAATATAAATTCTAAAAAAATTTTCTATAAATTCTAGAAATGTTAACTTTAACCAGATAATATGAAGGGTCGTTTATAATGAAAACAACCAACTTTTTACTTATTTTTCAGATCTTAAGTGAGAGGAGAAAAAAATGTCTCCAAACATTCTGTGCTTCCTTTTATCATATAGTAAGAAATATTACTACAAAGTATATCTCTTCCTTATCTGTCAGGTCATTCAGAGTTAATGAAATGCTTAAATGAATCTCATCCCAGGTGCCTACAAATATATTTTTGGTTCCTATTTACTGATCTTTGTTTTATACAGGTTAATTTTTAAATCATTCTCAATTGATTTTTTAGTTGGGAATATGAATTCTAAAATAATCTTAAAATCAGTCTTTCTTTTTTTTTTTTTTTTTATAATTTTTTTTTTATTTTATTTTTTTTTATTTTTTAATATATGAAATTTACTGTCAAATTGGTTTCCATACAACACCCAGTGCTCATCCCAAAAGGTGCCCTCCTCAATACCCATCACCCACCCTGCCCTCCCTCCCACCCTGCCCTCCTCCCACCCCCCATCAACCCTCAGTTTGTTCTCAGTTTTTAACAGTCTCTTATGCTTTGGCTCTCTCCCACTCTAACCTCTTTTTTTTTTTTTTTTTTTCCTTCCCCTCCCCCATGGGTTTCTGTTATGTTTCTCAGGATCCACATAAGAGTGAAACCATATGGTATCTGTCTTTCTCTGTATGGCTTATTTCTTTTTTTTTTTTTTTTTTTTTTTTTTTTATTATAATTTTTTTTTTATTTATTTATTTTTTTATTTTTTAATATATGAAATTTACTGTCAAATTGGTTTCCATACAACACCCAGTGCTCATCCCAAAAGGTGCCCTCCTCAATACCCATCACCCACCCTGCCCTCCCTCCCACCCCCCATCAACCCTCAGTTTGTTCTCAGTTTTTAACAGTCTCTAATGCTTTGGCTCTCTCCCTCTAACCTCTTTTTTTTTTTTTTTTCCTTCCCCTCCCCCATGGGTTTCTGTTATGTTTCTCAGGATCCACATAAGAGAGAAGCCATATGGTATCTGTCTTTCTCTGTATGGCTTATTTCACTTAGCATCACACTCTCCAGTTCCATCCACGTTGCTACAAAAGGCCATATTTCATTTTTTCTCATTGCCACGTAGTATTCCATTGTGTATATAAACCACAATTTCTTTATCCATTCATCAGTTGATGGACATTTAGGCTCTTTCCATAATTTGGCTATTGTTGAGAGTGCCGCTATAAACATTGGGGTACAGGTGCCCCTATGCATCAATACTCCTGTATCCCTTGGATAAATTCCTAGCAGTGCTATTGCTGGGTCATAGGGTAGGTCTATTTTTAATTTTCTGAGGAACCTCCACACTGCTTTCCAGAGCGGCTGCACCAATTTGCATTCCCACCAACAGTGCAAGAGGGTTCCTGTTTCTCCACATCCTCTCCAGCATCTATAGTCTCCTGATTTCTTCATTTTGGCCACTCTGACTGGCGTGAGGTGGTATCTGAGTGTGGTTTTGATTTGTATTTCCCTGATAAGGAGCGACGTTGAACATCTTTTCATGTGCCTGTTGGCCATCCGGATGTCTTCTTTAGAGAAGTGTCTATTCATGTTTTCTGCCCATTTCTTCACTGGGTTATTTGTTTTTCGGGTGTGGAGTTTGATGAGCTCTTTATAGATTTTGGATACTAGCCCTTTGTCCGATGTGTCATTTGCAAATATCTTTTCCCATTCCGTTGGTTGCCTTTTAGTTTTGTTGGTTGTTTCCTTTGCTGTGCAGAAGCTTTTTATCTTCATAAGGTCCCAGTAATTCACTTTTGCTTTTAATTCCCTTGCCTTTGGGGATGTGCCGAGTAAGAGATTGCTACGGCTGAGGTCAGAGAGGTCTTTTCCTGCTTTCTCCTCTAAGGTTTTGATGGTTTCCTGTCTCACATTCAGGTCCTTTATCCATTTTGAGTTTATTTTTGTGAATGGTGTGAGAAAGTGGTCTAGTTTCAACCTTCTGCATGTTGCTGTCCAGTTCTCCCAGCACCATTTGTTAAAGAGACTGTCTTTTTTCCATTGGATGTTCTTTCCTGCTTTGTCAAAGATGAGTTGGCCATACGTTTGTGGGTCTAGTTCTGGGGTTTCTATTCTATTCCATTGGTCTATGTGTCTGTTTTTATGCCAATACCATGCTGTCTTGATGATGACAGCTTTGTAGTAGAGGCTAAAGTCTGGGATTGTGATGCCTCCTGCTTTGGTCTTCTTCTTCAAAATTACTTTGGCTATTCGGGGCCTTTTGTGGTTCCATATGAATTTTAGGATTGCTTGTTCTAGTTTCGAGAAGAATGCTGGTGCAATTTTGATTGGGATTGCATTGAATGTGTAGATAGCTTTGGGTAGTATTGACATTTTGACAATATTTATTCTTCCAATCCATGAGCAGGGAATGTCTTTCCATTTCTTTATATCTTCTTCAATTACCTGCATAAGCTTTCTATAGTTTTCAGCATACAGATCTTTTACATCTTTGGTTAGATTTATTCCTAGGTATTTTATGCTTCTTGGTGCAATTGTGAATGGGATCAGTTTCTTCATTTGTCTTTCTGTTGCTTCATTTTTAGTGTATAAGAATGCAACTGATTTCTGCACATTGATTTTGTATCCTGCAACTTTGCTGAATTCATGTATCAGTTCTAGCAGACTTTTGGTGGAGTCTATCGGATTTTCCATGTATAATATCATGTCATCTGCAAAAAGCGAAAGCTTGACTTCATCTTTGCCAATTTTGATGCCTTTGATTTCCTTTTGTTGTCTGATTGCTGATGCTAGAACTTCCAGCACTATATTAAACAGCAGCGGTGACAGTGGGCATCCCTGTCGTGTTCCTGATCTCAGGGAAAAAGCTCTCAGTTTTTCCCCGTTGAGGATGATGTTAGCTGTGGGCTTTTCATAAATGGCCTTTATGATCTTTAAGTATGTTCCTTCTATCCCGACTTTCTCAAGGGTTTTTATTAAGAAAGGGTGCTGGATTTTGTCAAAGGCCTTTTCTGCATCGATTGACAGGATCATATGGTTCTTCTCTTTTTTTTTGTTAATGTGATGTATCACGTTGATCGATTTGCGAATGTTGAACCAGCCCTGCATCCCAGGAATGAATCCCACTTGATCATGGTGAATAATTCTTTTTATATGCTGTTGAATTCGATTTGCTAGTATCTTATTAAGAATTTTTGCATCCATATTCATCAGGGATATTGGCCTGTAGTTCTCTTTTTTTACTGGGTCTCTGTCTGGTTTAGGAATCAAAGTAATACTGGCTTCATAGAATGAGTCTGGAAGTTTTCCTTCCCTTTCTATTTCTTGGAATAGCTTGAGAAGGATAGGTATTATCTCTGCTTTAAATGTCTGGTAGAACTCCCCTGGGAAGCCATCTGGTCCTGGACTCTTATTTGTTGGGAGATTTTTGATAACCGATTCAATTTCTTCGCTGGTTATGGGTCTGTTCAAGCTTTCTATTTCCTCCTGATTGAGTTTTGGAAGAGTGTGGGTGTTTAGAAATTTGTCCATTTCTTCCAGGTTGTCCAATTTGCTGGCATATAATTTTTCATAGTATTCCCTGATAATTGTTTGTATCTCTGAGGGATTGGTTGTAATCATTCCATTTTCATTCATGATTTTATCTATTTGGGTCATCTCCCTTTTCTTTTTGAGAAGCCTGGCTAGAGGTTTGTCAATTTTGTTTATTTTTTCAAAAAACCAACTCTTGGTTTCGTTGATCTGCTCTACAGTTTTTTTAGATTCTATATTGTTTATTTCTGCTCTGATCTTTATTATTTCTCTTCTTCTGCTGGGTTTAGGCTGCCTTTGCTGTTCTGCTTCTATTTCCTTTAGGTGTGCTGTTAGATTTTGTATTTGGGATTTTTCTTGTTTCTTGAGATAGGCCTGGATTGCAATGTATTTTCCTCTCAGGACTGCCTTCGCTGCATCCCAAAGCGTTTGGATTGTTGTATTTTCATTTTCGTTTGTTTCCATATATATTTTAATTTCTTCTCTAACTGACTGGTTGACCCACTCATTCGTTAGTAGGGTGTTCTTTAACCTCCATGCTTTTGGAGGTTTTCCAGACTTTTTCCTGTGGTTGATTTCAAGCTTCATAGCATTGTGGTCTGAAAGTATGCATGGTATAATTTCAATTCTTGTAAACTTATGAAGGGCTGTTTTGTGACCCAGTATATGATCTATCTTGGAGAATGTTCCATGTGCACTCGAGAAGAAAGTATATTCTGTTGCTTTGGGATGCAGAGTTCTAAATATATCTGTCAAGTCCATCTGATCCAATGTATCATTCAGGGCCCTTGTTTCTTTATTGACCGTGTGTCTAGATGATCTATCCATTTCTGTAAGTGGGGTGTTAAAGTCCCCTGCAATGACCACATTCTTATCAATAAGGTTGCTTATGTTTATGAGTGATTGTTTTATATATCTGGGGGCTCGGGTATTTGGCGCATAGACATTTATAATAGTTAGCTCTTCCTGGTGGATAGACCCTGTGATTATTATATAATGCCCTTCTTCATCTCTTGTTACAGCCTTTAATTTAAAGTCTAGTTTGTCTGATATAAGTATGGCTACTCCAGCTTTCTTTTGGCTTCCAGGAGCATGATAAATAGTTCTCCATCCCCTCACTCTCAATCTAAAGGTGTCCTCAGATCTAAAATGAGTCTCTTGTAGACAGCAAATAGATGGGTCTTGTTTTTTTATCCATTCTGATACCCTATGTCTTTTAGTTGGCGCATTTAATCCATTTACATTCAGTGTTATTATAGAAAGATATGGGTTTAGAGTCATTGTGATGTCTGTATGTTTTATGCTTGTAGTGATGTCTCTGGTACTTTGTCTCACAGGATCCCCCTTAGGATCTCTTGTAGGGCTGGTTTCGTGGTGACAAATTCCTTCAGTTTTTGTTTGTTTGGGAAGACCTTTATCTCTCCTTCTATTCTAAATGACAGACTTGCTGGATAAAGGATTCTCGGCTGCATATTTTTTCTGTTTAGCACACTGTAGATATCGTGCCAAGCCTTTCTGGCCTGCCAAGTTTCAAAGGAGAGATCAGACCCGAGTCTTATAGGTCTCCCTTTATATGTGAGGGCACGTTTATCCCTTGCTGCTTTCAGAATTTTCTCTTTATCCTTGTATTTTGCCAGTTTCACTATGATATGTCGTGCAGAAGATCGATTCAAGTTACGTCTGAAGGGAGTTCTCTGTGCCTCTTGGATTTCAATGCCTTTTTCCTTCCCCAGTTCAGGGAAGTTCTCAGCTATAATTTGTTCAAGTACCCCTTCAGCACCTTTCCCTCTCTCTTCCTCCTCTGGGATACCAATTATGCGTATATTATTTTTTTTTAGTGTATCACTTAGTTCTCTAATTTTCCCCTCATACTCCTGGATTTTTTTATCTCTCTTTCTTTCAGCTTCCTCTTTCTCCATAACTTTATCTTCTAGTTCACCTATTCTCTCCTCTGCCTCTTCAAGCCGAGCCATCGTGGTTTCCATTTTGTTTTGCATTTCGTTTAAAGCGTTTTTCAACTCCTCGTGACTGTTCCTTAGTCCCTCGATCTTTGTGGCAAGAGATTCTCTGCTGTCCTGTATACTGTTTTCAAGCCCAGCGATTAATTTTATGACTATTATTCTAAATTCACTTTCTGTTATATTATTTAAATCCTTTTTGATCAGCTCATTAGCTGTTGTTATTTCCTGGAGATTCTTCTGAGGGGAATTCTTCCGTTTGGTCATTTTGGAGAGTCCCTTGCGTGGTGAGGACCTGCAGGGCACTTCCCCTGTGCTGTGGTGTATAACTGGAGTTAGTGGGCGGGGCCGCAGTCCGACCCGATGTCTGCCCCCAGCCCACTGCTGGGGCCACAGTCAGACTGGTGTGTGCCTTCTCTTCCCCTCTCCTAGGGGCGGGATTCACTGTGGGGTGGCGTGGCCCGTCTGGGCTACTTGCACACTGCCAGGCTTGTGTTGCTGGGGATCTGGCGTATTAGCTGGGGTGGGTAGGCAAGGTGCACGGGGGGTGGAGGGGCAGGCTTAGCTCGCTTCTCCTTAGGTGATCCACTTCAGGAGGAGCCCTGTGGCAGCGGGAGGGAGTCAGATCCGCTGCCGGAGGTTTGGCTCCGCAGAAGCACAGAGTTGGGTGCTTGCGCGGAGCGAGCAAGTTCCCTGGCAGGAACTGGTTCCCTTTGGGATTTTGGCTGGGGGATGGGCGGGGAGATGGCGCTGGCGCCTTTGTTCCCCGCCAAGCTGAGCTCTGCCGTCCGGGGGCTCAGCAGCTCTCCCTCCCTTTGTCCTCCAGCCTTCCCGCTTTCCGAGCAGAGCTGTTAACTTATGACCTCCCAGATGCTAAGTCGCGCTTGCTGTCGGAACACAGTCTGTCCGGCCCCTCCGCTTTTGCCAGCCAGACTCAGGGGTTCTGCTTGGCTGGCGAGCCACCCCTCCGCCCCGGCTCCCTCCCGCCAGTCCGTGGAGCACGCACCGCCTCGCCGCCCTTCCTACCCTCTTCCGTGGGCCTCTAGTCTGCCCTTGACTCCGGAGACTCCCTTCTGCTAATCCTCTGGCGGTTTTCTGGGTTCTTTAGGCAGGTGTAGGTGGAATCTAAGTGATCGGCAGGACGCGCTGTGAGCCCCGCGTCCTCCTACGCCGCCATCTTCCGGACTGACTCTCAGTCTTTCTCATATACTAGAAACATTTGTAAATGTGTCCTCTATTGCATCAATATTCATCTCTATTAGTAGTACTTATTTCCCAACATACAAACAACCTTAATATTAAAAAACATTTCAGAGTAGAACGTTATTATATGAGATCAAGTTATTGTTCTCCAAAGGAAAGATTAATCTATGGTTAGTAAGTTATAGGATTAAATGTAGAACATTATTTTTTAATTTTTTTTAAGAACTAGCATTTCTTAAAAGTATTTTTCAGTTATTCAAACTATTTAATTAGTCTGTCACATAGCCCAATCAGTGTGAAGAAGTGAGGATTCTTATGCAACATTTAATTTTATTTATTACTGATTGCATACAGTATAACTAGAATAACACAAATTCCCAGGCCTGATTAGTATACCTCTTAAATCTTATCTCTGCAACTATGGACCCAGATAATTACACTGCCTACCAAGGAAAACTGAAAACCACTGCAATTGAGAACTCCTCCTATACCTACTTAAAAGTCTATGTACCAAGTGCTGCCAATTTTAAATATGACAATTAAAGATGAATACAGGCACTTTTGTTCCTTTTAATATTTTGATAATTTTGCAATTACTTTGTAAAATGCACATATAAATGTGTATATCAACAAGTTAAAATAATAATATAATGTTCAAAGGCAACACATTACAGAAATAACACATAAGTACAGCAACACATTACAGAAAGCATCAGAACTACAATTACAGTTTCAAAGATGTCCTGTAGTTAAAAACAAATCAGGATCATTAACAGTAAGCCTAGTTTGTATGGACAAAAGTACTAATTTTAAAGTTATTATACATTTTTAATCACACTGTAAAAACTATGTCTTTATGAAATATAATGCACATCAATAATAAGTCTCATCTTAATTCCCAACTTTTCCATTTAAAAATATTGGGAGCAAATAATTGCAGGGTAACTATATGAAGTTATAATTAATGAACATCTAAATTAAATAGTGAAAAGTAAAAACTCTTTATTTTGTATGTTTATTTCCTTTTCAAATGGATATTTGATAAATATTTTAAAGAAATTTTCTTTTTTACCTTATTTTTTTATTTTTAGCGTTTATTTATTTTTGAGATAGGGAGAGACAGAGCATGAACGGGGGAGGGTCAGAGAGAGAGGGAGGCACAGAATCTGAAACAGGCTCCAGGCTCCGAGCTGTCAGCACAGAGCCTGACGCAGGGCTTGAACTCACGGACCATGAGATCATGACCTGAGCTGAAGTCGGACGCTTAACCGACTGAGCCACCCAGGCGCCCCTTAAAGAAATTTTCAAACACAATGTTTTCTGTGTCAGTGACCTATAGGCATTACACTTAGTCACCAGAATTTTAGATGCTAGGTATACAAATATATTATTATTTTAAATAAAAAGTATATTAAAACATAATATATAACATAACATCATAACCTGATGATCAGGTTTGTTACAGTACCTTATTTTGTAAATGTTATGACATTATTAACTAAGTTGAATTCTGGACACTAGACTCCAGAATTACCACAAAATTTGCAAGTAAAATAAAATCACAAAAAAGGGGCGGGGGCACCTGGGTGGCTCAGTTCCTTAAGTGTCTGACTTCAGTTCAGGTCATGATCTCACAGTTTGTGAATTCCACCCTCGACTCTCGCATTGGGCTTTGTGCTGACAGCTCAGAGCCTGGAGTCCACTTCAAATTCTGTGTGTCTGTCACTCTCTCTCTCTGCCCCTCCCCTGCTCTTGCTCTGTTTGTCTCTCAAAAATAAATAAACATTTAAAAAAAAATTTTTTTTAATTTTTTAAAGGGGGAAATAAAATTTTTTTCCAAAAATCTAACTATAAGAAATATAACTAGTAATATTTTATATCTATTGTGGTTGTAAACTATTTTTAGTTTAGAATGTCTACAATATATTTAAGCCCATCAAAAATATAGCAATTATATTTTAAAAATACTTTTATTTGGCCAAATAGTTCATGGAGACAATACGGCTTTGATGAAGACTTGCCATGATTTTACTTCACACACAAAATGTACTTTGAAAATTAAGAAGAGATTCTAGTAGAACAGTCAGAATATTACTAATCTCCTGGCAAATGAAAATGGAATCCAGTTGGTTTGTAAGTTTACATAAAAAAAAACACTGATTCCTTAAAACATTATATTTTTGTGGTAAATTCCACATTTCAAATGACATAAAAAATTATTTGGAACAATGAATCTAAGATGCACTTGGAATCAAGACATCTTATTTTCTGTCCATTAAATGTATTTGCTTTCTAAAATTTAGAAGGCTGTATATTTCTGTTCAAAATTTTTAAAAAAGCTTTTGTGAAAACACCAGTTTTCAACTTTTAATTTGATTCCAGGCTTGCATACTGTAGAACTATAAGCCTTTAAATACCAAAAGGTGATGAACCAGAAGATGAATATAAAACAATAAAAACTAATTTAAAAATCTAGAAAAACATCTGCATAGAAAACATTTCCTAAGAAATCACATAAGCAAGAATGGAATGGAGTAAAATATTTAAAGTACTGAGAGAAAAATAAAAGCAAAGAATAAAGATTCCTCACTTATAAAAATCAGGTTCTTTACAATCATGTTAATGTCTGTATTTATTTAAAATGTTGTATTATTTAAAATGCTTATTTAATTAAATATATAACTCAGTATTATTTCTCTAGCACCCTGATCCTATCTTAATCAAATGTCCAAATAGCCTCTGACAATTTCTTCTTTTTCTTTTCATTTTATTTAAATTCAAGTTAGTTAACATACAGGGTAATGGTTTCAGGAGTAGAATTTAGTGATTCATCACTTGCATATAACACCTAGTGCTCATCCCAACAAGTGCCCTCCTTAATGCCCATCACCCATTTAGCCTATGCCCCACCAAATACCCCTCCAGCAACCCTCAGTTTGTTCTCTTAAGAGTCTGTTAATCAAGAATGTAATAAATTCAACATAAAGCAAAGAAAAATATTCTTGTAAGACACAGAATATTTGCTACTTAGATTACACAGAAGGTCAAGAAAGAAAAATCTTTTCTATAGTAGGCAAAGGAATGAACCAATAAATACAGAAAGTCAGCCCATCAAAACAATACAAGTGTTACTACAATTTTAGTACATTTCATCACCTCTTTTCAAACCCAAGTACTATAAACCATGGCAAGTAAAGTTTACTTCCAAATTTGCTTTTATTTTGCTTTTTCTAACACAGCAAGTTTGAGAGTATCCATGAGATCAAAATAATTTTTATATTAAGATGTTATTTCTCTTAACATTTTTACTCATGCTCATCATTATTCTAATCAAGTGAGTCGGTAAGTAATTATTCAAAAATTTCTCAATTTCAACTTCCAACATATAAATATTGATAGTTATAACCCACATAAAAGTTCTTTGGAGTCCTCAATAAGTCTCAAGATTGTACAAGGGTTCTGAAAAGCAGCAAAAAGATGGGAAAAAAAGGCCTGAGAAACACTATTGTATATATATTTTTACAGTGTACATGTATATATAAAACCACTGCTATAAGACAAAACTACTTTCTCTTTGGAACACCAAAGCATGTAGACAGTGGTATTAGTCTGTCCCAATTACTTAGTGTAATCTCCACCATTCATGTTAATTGTGACTTTTAATCAAAGTAACTTCTATTTCTTTTTTGTTGTTCATATCACATTTGTTTTTTTTTCTTGAAAAGAAATAATTAAACTGTGTTTATTTGTCAATGGCAAATAAAGAAGAAAGGAAGGAAGGAAGGAAGGAAGGAAGAAAGAAAGAAAGAAAGAAAGAAAGAAAGAAAGAAAGAAAGAATGAATTCAGAGGAAAAAAAACCCCACTGACCTAGAATTCTGTACGCTATGAAATTATCTTTCAAAATTAAGGAGAAATAAAAGACTTTCACAGGGAAACAAACATTGAGGAGATGTGTTGCCAGTAGACCTACCTTACAAGAAATGTTAAAAGAAGTTCTTTAGAGAAAAGGAATGTAATTTGTTCAGAATCTCAGATCTACAGTAAGCAAGGAAGAACACTGGGAAAGAAATCAGTGTATATAAAATAAAAATATTTTATTTTTCTTATTCCTAACTGATCTAACAGATAAAAGTTTTTCAAAATACTAGTAGCAAACTGGTATTATATATGTGAATGCTTATATATAAGTGAAATTAAAAGCAGCAATGAGGGGCACCCGGTTGGCTCAGTCTGTTAATCATCCGACTTCAGCTCAGGTCATGATTTCAGGGCTCATGGGTTGGAGACTTGCATCAGGCTCTGTGCTGACAGCTCACAGCCTGGAGCGTACTTCAGATTCTGTGTCTCCATCTCTCTCTGCCTCTCCCCCTCTCCCCACTCAAATAAACATTTTTTTAAAAGCAACAATTATATAAGAGACAGAAGGAATTGGGTTTATCTTCTAATAATAAGGTACTTAACACTAGGTGGGAAGGGGTATAGTGTTATTTGAAAATGGAACTGAATTAGTTATAAATGTGTATTGCAAACTTTAGGGTAACCACTAAAAATGGTAAAATAAGAACTATAATCAATATGCTATGAAAGAAGAGAAAATGAAATCATATGTAGTGTCCATTTAAAACCAAAAAAGCATGAAAAGTGAAATACAAAAGATAAAAAACAAAGAATAATGGCAACAAATAGAAAATAGCAATGGATATTGCATATATTAATCCAAATATATCAATAATCATTATGAATGTCAAAGGTCCAAATGAACCAATTAAAAGAGACTGTCAAATGAGATTAAAAAAAAAAAAAAGACCCAACTATATGTTGTCCACAAAAAACCCAAATGAAAGGTAAAGACATATAAAGTAATAAAGATCTATCATGCTGACACAAATCAAAAGAAAGCAGGAGTAGCTATGTTAACTTCAAACAGAACAGTCTTCAAAGCAAGGAAAGTTATCAGGATAAAGACAGACATTACATAATAATAATGAGGTCATTTCTCCAAAAAGACATAGCAACTGATAAAGTTTATACACCTAACAAAAGTGAAGCAAAACTGATAGAACTTCAAGAAACAGATGAATGCACTATCACAGCTGCAGACTTCAACTCTGCTATCAGAAATGGACAGATCTAGCAGACAGAAAATCAGTAAGAACATAGTTACACACAACAACACCATCAATCAACTGGATATAATTGACAACTACAGACTACTTCATCCAACAACAGCTGAATGTATATTCATCAAAAGCTCACATAAACATTACCAAGAGAGGCCACATATTGAGCCTCAAATACAACTTCAGAAACTTAAAAGAATAGAAATCATACAGTATCTACCCAGATCACAATGGAATTCAACTACATATCAATAACAGAAAGATAGCTGGAAAAAACAAAATATGTGGAGATTAAATAACACATTTCTAAATAACACATGGGCCAAAGAATATCTCAAGAGAAATTTTAAAATATTTTAAACTAAATGAAAATAAAAACACAACTTATCAAAATTTGTGGGATGTCACAAAAGAAGTGTTTAGAGGGAAATTTATAGCACTGAATGCATACATCACAAAAGAAGAAAAATCTAAAAGCAATAATCTAAACTTCACCTTAGAAAACTAGAAGAAAAAAAAGAGAGCAAATTAAATCCAAAGTAAGCATAAGAAAATTAATAAAAATTACAGGAGAAATCAATGAAATTGAAAATAGAAAATCAACAGAGATAATCCATAAAACCAAAACCTGCTCTTTGGAAAGATCAATAGTATAAACAAGCCACTAGCCAGGCAAAGAAAAAAAAAGAGAACACAAATTATTAGTATCAGAAATTAAAGTAAGGACAATACTACAGATCCCATGGACAACAGAGGTATAATAAATTAATACTATGAATAGCTCCACGTGCAGAACTTGATATCCTACCTTAAATGAACCAATTCCTTGAAAGACACAATCTGCCAAGACTCACACAAGAATAAATAATCTGAATAGGCATATATTTATGAAAGAAATTGAACCTATAATTAATAACTTTTCAAAACAGATAGCCTCAGGCCCAGATGAGATCTTTGGGGAATGCTACCAAAATTTAAGGAAGAGATTATACTAATTCCCTAAAATCTCCTTCAGAGAATAGAAGCAAAGCCTAACTCATTCTATGAGGCCAGCATTATCCAAACCCTATGGCCAAAGACATTACAAATATGGAAAACTACAGATCAATATTTCTCATGAAAACAGATGCAAAATTCCTGGAAAAAAATTAGTAAATTGAACAATGTATACAAAGAATCTACCAAGTGGGATTTTTCCGAGGTATGCAAGTCTGGTTCAACATTCAAAAACCAATTAATGTAATCTGTCACATTAACAAGCCAAAAAAAAGAAAACCACATGACCATTTCAATAAATGCAGAAAAATCATTTATTCAAATCCAACTCTATTCTTGAGAAAAATTTTCAGTAATCTAGGAATAGAGGACAACTTCCTCAACTTGATAAAATATCTATAAAAATTCTACAGCTAATCATACTCAACGGGAAGAAATTTGCTTTCCCAATAAGATCAGGTCCAAGCAGGAATGTCCCATCTCATCACTGCCTTTCAACATCATACTGGAAGTCTTAGCTAGTTCAATAGGACATGGAAAGGAAAATAAAGATATACAGATTAGGAATGAAGAAATAAAATTGTGTTTGTTCACAGATGGCATGATCATTTTCTATATAGAAAATCGAAAAGAATCGACAGAAAGAAAGAAATTAAGAAAAGAAAAAAAAACCTGGAACTAGTAAGTGATTATAATAAGATTGTAGATACAAAGTAAATACACAAAAGCCAATCACTTTCCTTTATACCAGCAATGCACAAGTTAAAAACACAGTACTATTTACATTAGCACCCCTCAAAATGAAATATTTAGGTATACATGTAATAAAATATGTACAAGAGGAAAACAGTTGATGAGCAAAATCAAAGAACTAAATAAATGGAGAGAGATTTCATGTGCATCGACAGCCTTAATAGGAAGACTCAATATTGAGATGTCACTTCTTCCCAGTTTGATCTATAGATTAAATGCAGTCCCATCCAAAATCTCAGCATATTATTTTATCAATATCAACAGACTGATTGTAAAGTTTACACAAAGAGGCAAAAACCTACAATATCTAACACACTATTCAAGAACAAAGTTGAAGGAATGATGCTACCAGACTTCAAGACCTACTATAAAGCTATAGTAGTCAAAAACAGTGTAGCGTTGTCAAAACAAAAGAAATTAGACCAATGGAATATAATATAGTCTGGAAATAGAAATATAGTGAACTGATCTCTGACAAAGAAGCAAAGACAATACAATGGAGCTTCAACAAATGGTGCTGAAACAGTTGGACATCCACATGCAAAAAAAAAAAAAAAAATGAATGTAGACAGACTTTACACATTCAGAAAAATTAATTTAAAATGGATCTATGACAACGCAAAACTATAAACTTCCTAGAAGATAACCTAGAAGAAAATCTAAATGACCTTAGGTATAATAATGACCTTTTAGATACACCACCAAAATCATAATCCATGAAAGAAATATTTTATATCCTATATTTCATTAAAATTAAAGGCATAGAGAGATAAAAAACAAGAAACAGACTCTAAGAGAACAAACTGATGGTTACCAGAGGGAGGTGGGCGGGGAGATGGTTGAAGTAGGTGATGGGGATTAAAGAGTACACTTAGACCAATGAGCACTGAGTAATGTAGAGAATTGTTGAGTCCCTACATTGTACACCTGAGACCAATATAACACTGTATGTTAACTATACTGGAATTAAAGTTAAAAACTTAATGAAAAATTATTTCCCTTAAATTAAAAAAATTAATTAAAGACATAATTTGCAAACAGTAATGTCAAATGAATAAGAAAACAAGCTACACAATGGGAGAAAATATTTGCAAACGATACATCTGATAAAGGATTTTTATTTAAAATATATAAAGAACACTTAAAACTAAACAATAAGGGAAATAAACAACCAGATTTTAAAAATGGGCCAAAGACCTTAACAGATACTTCACCAAAAAAGATATACAGATGTCAAATAAGTACATGAAAGCTGTTCCTCCTCACATGTCATCAGGGAAATGCATATTAAAACAACAATGAAATAACATTACACACCTATTAGAATGGCCAAAATCCTGAACACTGACACCACAAACTGCTGGCAAGGATGTGTAGCAACAGAAACTGTCATTCATTGCTGGTAGGAATGCAAAACAGTATAGCAACTTTGGAAGACAGTTTGGCCATATCTTATAAGACTAAATATACTTTTATCATAAGATCCAGTAATTGCACTTCTTGGTATTTATCTTTTGCCATATGAATGTTCATAACAGCTTTATTCACAATTGCAAAAATTTGGGAACAACCAAGATGTCCTTCAGTAGTTGAAAGGATAAAGTGTGGCACATCCAGATAATGGACTATTACTCAGCACTAAAAAGAAATGGTTATCAAGAATGAAAAGACATAGTGCACCTTAAATGCACACTACTAAGTGAAAGACATCAGTATGAAAAGGCTCTGTAGTATAGGATTACAACTATATGGCATTATGGAAAAAGCAGAACCATGGAGACAGTAAAAAGATTAGTGGTGGCAGAGTTCACGGGGCAGAACACAGATTTTTAGACAGTGAAACAATTCTGAATATTATAATGATGAACACATGTCATCATACTTTGTCCAAACCCATAGAATATACACCAAGAGTGAAATTTAAGGTAAATTATGGACTTTGGGTGATTATGACATGTCAATATAAATTCATCAACTGTAGCAAATGTACCATTCTGGTGGGGGATGTTAATGACAGGGTAGGCTATGCACATGTGACTTATGTGGGAGTATACTGGAAATCTCTGAATTTTCTTCTCAATTTTTCTGTGAAACTAAAACTGCTCTAAAAAATAAAGTCTTAAAAAAATAATAAGGGAGGATGTCAAATAGAAGTTTGGGGGATACAATTTTTTCCTTGGTCCTCCAGAAAGGTGAGAAACGTGAGGGTTCCTTCAACAGGATACAGTGGGAAAAAAATACTTTATTTGGCTAGAACACGCAAGCCAAACAAAGAAATTCAAATAAATGGAAGAGTAAAAAGATATTTTTGCTTATACTGCATGTCAGAAAGAGCAGGAGGAGGAACAGTGGTTGTGCAGAGAGATGAAACACAAGGAATGGAAAAGATCAGAGCCCTAGGGTGAACTGATCAAACCATGCACCAAGAGCATCGTGGTGCACAATCTAGAACCCTCTTCATTTAGTTTCAGTTTCTTCTTGTGAAGGAAAAAAAAAATGTTTGGAAACAAAATTAATACTCTTCTCTACAACTTCCACACAACAGTCATAGTTATGCCCATAGTAATAGGAACAACCTGACTGGAATTAACTCTAAACAAGCATAGGCATCTTATTGGGGTGACGGTTGCACAGCTCAGTAAACTTACTAAAAATCATTAAATTGTTCACTTACAACAGGTTAAGTCAATGTCATATAAATTATGCCTCAGTAAAGTTCTTTTAAAAATTTATCTCACTCTTCTTTACGGTACTTCTTCAGATACTCTCTACTCTCCTCCCACACAAAAAAAGCCCAAATGTCTCCACAAAATACCATTTTTCAACTATTATATAGCTCAGTTTGTCTGACATCCCTTTCAAAATGTGGAATCCATGATTAAATATGTCATTTCCAATGTGTTTTACTTATAAAGAATTAATGGGTTTACTACTTAGCTGTGTTAGCATATTTTATTGTGGTTACCGTACCTTATGACTATTTAAACAACCATATCACACTGTTTGATTATATTAAACATAAACTTAAATCCCTAGATATTTTTACCCCCACAATCTACTTCCAACGAAATTACTCCCACTAATATGGTATTCAATATTTTTTCATTTTTACTTAAAAATTAATATTAATGAACAGTTAAGAAAAAAAACAGAAAAGAGGGAAGAACAAAAACCATAGTTGATAAGGTGGTATATTTACTTCCAACACATTTTATATGAATAATGTAATCATATCAGGAAAAAATAATATTGATTTCTATGGCCATCCTTTCCAGGTCCCAAGAATGCTGTATTTAATACTCTATGTAATACAGTCTATTACATCAGCCTGTTCTAGTCCCTTCACACTTCTCATTATCCAAAATTTTCTTATTTGGTCACATTTTCATTGTTTACCTTGTTACTATGCACAATCCTTGAACTTCACCTTTCTTTCCCTAGGATCTCATCTAGTTCAGTAGTTTAAAATTAATTCCATTAACTCTAATCCAACCTTAAAGTTATCCCTCTGGAGAGGTCTGTGAACTGCATAATCACAGGCACATAGCCTCACACTGTCTCTAACTCTGAGGACTCAAAAAATTCTCTCTCCAGCCCAGACCTCTCTTATGAACTCTGGACTCATATGTGTAATGCCTACAGACACATACACACACAAACTTCCATTACATATGCGTGACATACACATATATCTATATATTCTACATGTCTAAAAGCAAACTCTGGACTCTCCCCACTACTCCACCAACATTCCCCATCCGCAGTCTTTCCCATCTCAACTGATTGCTGTTCTATCCTTGAGGTGGTCAGTCTTGACCCCTCTCATTCTCTAACATTCCACAACCATATCATTAGCAAATTGTATTGGTTGTGCCTTCAAAAATATGTCCAGAATGTAATCAATTTCTCAGCATCCCCACTGTTACCATCGTTGCCAAGCCTTCACCAACACTATCCTTGCCCTACCCTCCACTATAGTCTATTTTCACATTTCTGAGTGATCTTTTTAGACATAAGGCAAGTCACATAAAAACTCTGCAATGGCTTCATTGTACTCAGTATAAAACAAAATCCCTTCTTTAGGGGTTTTTCACCTCTCTGATCTTTATCACTCCCTTTTGTTCACTCTCACCTCACTCAAGTCGTATCATATAAATGTTCTTAATGTTTTGTTTTTATTAACAACACAAAACTTCTAAACGGCAAAACTATGAAAGAGTAATCTCCATTTTTACTGAAATGTACCTTAAGTACAGAATTAAATGCAGAGTGAAGTCTTTAGAAAAAAAAACAAACAAAACAAAACAAAACAAAAAACTAAGTTAAGTTCATGGCAAGAACTTATAGGGCCTTGAATGCCCACCTGTGTTACTGATGAAGGCTTTAGGAAGACAGGTTTCTAAAATAAATCAAACTGCATGATGTGGTAGATGAGTTCTGGGTTTGGGATTCAAGTAGCGTGCGTAAATCTCTTCTACTGATCGTGAGCCCTTGACTGTTAGCTTCTCTGTTTCTTAAAATTGTTGTATGTAAGCATGAATAGGTTCATCTGTAAAACTCATTATAAACTTGTGCTTTACAAAAGAAATACTTACAGGTATCTACCAAAATGCATCTAATAAGTCTGACTTATTCCCAGTAATGTTATTTAAAGTTCTTGATCAATCCACATATACAACAGAATGACAGCTGAAGCAACCAAAACCACGAATGTTAAGAGACCTGTTGCAGACTGAATTTTATACAATGGACAAAAGCCTATGAAGTGAACTCAAAACTGAGAGGGGTGGAGAGGCTCACTTACTAAGAAACACAAGGGCAAAGAAGCCACAAACCTAAGGTTCCTTAAGAGAATATAGATCTTGAATGTTGACACTGTACATCTGGATCTGGATTTGGGGCAGATTGTTTCAGATAACAACCCTGAGGGAGGAATTAACTATAAAGACGTCTTTGGGAACTGCTCCCGGCTAAAACAAATCTGAAACAAATCACGAGTTGAAAGGACGAACCACCTTTCGAGGGAAAGCTGGAAGCTAGGTTGTACTTTTGTCTTCTCAGCGGGTCAGTTCTAGCAATTTTATCACTCAACCCGAATAACTCACCGGGTCAACAGGGCTGCAAAGCCTTATGAGTTGGGAACAAGAGGCCCAGACCCGGCACAGTCCGACAAATCACTAGGTGGCCATCTGCTCCAGAGACCGTTGCTAGGGAAACAAGGCAAGGCTCTGCACTCTGTCCCCCAGGATTTTCTCCCGGCAGGCCACCGCTCTGGAGGCGTGGTTACGTGAGTGACGCACGTAAGGGGCGGAACAGAGGCAAACCGGACCCAGGAACGGGTTACATTCTGAGGCGCATGCGTGCTGCGCCAGCCGGAGGATACCTGGAAGATTTCAGCTGGTCTCGGGGAAAGTTTTGCTATGGCTGCTGCAAACGCGCTCTTAGGCGTAGCTCTGCGAGAAGCCACCCAGCGAAAATTGCAGAGGTTTTCAGAACTGAGAGGTAGCAAAGGGGGAACCCCAGCTTTCCCCGGCAGTGGACAGGGAGGGAACTTTACGCGCCGGGAAATTTGCTGGACTATCACTTCCGGTTTGCTCACCTTCGGCTTTATAGCTAATAACTCCGCTTGATTTTTTTATTCTTCTGTCACTGCCCTTTCTTTGCGTCATGTTGTTACTTTATTATTTTTTTTTTACTTTATTCTTAGTAACATGTATATATCAAAACAAAGGAGGAGAAAGAAAATTATTCTGACTAGTGAGGCTATCAATCCAAGTTACACATTTGGTTAGCCTATTAACAAACGTTACTTTAGATAAATCTAAACTGTCTAAAGCTCAGTATTTGACCATTACAAATATTATTTTAGCCTTCTCCAATCCCCTTGCCTACTTCACCAATCTGTTGCATGCTATGAATGCGTACTGAGTAAAAAACAAGACATGGAAAAATTATGGGTCAAAATTTAAAAGGGGAAATTTGTATCAAATAAAATTTTTTAAAGACTGTGCTATTTGTCATTCCTTATACAACTATCTAATAAAATTAGTCATTTTTGGTGAAGTTTCTGCATTAAAAATATAAATAATAAGATGTTTAGGATTAATAGATTCTGGCTGACAAAAACTGTTAACTAATTAAAATCTTTATTCATCTTTTTTACCAACAAAGAGCGTCAGTTTAGTCTGTTTTTAAATGAGTACATCAGGGACTTGGGAACTTTTCTGTTATGCAGAATTTTAGGTCATACTTCAAAGCCTTTGTAAACTTGCATGGCTCATCTTCAGGTAATAAAAAATAAAGTACCTGAATTTATAAACAATAACATTATAGGAATAGATCCTTGGGTTGAATCTTACTCAGCCAACAAACACTAAGTGGTCCTAATATGTGAAAATTGCTTTTCACAGCTGGAGATTCATTTATTCATTTTTTTTTAAGTTTTATTTATCTGGGGAAGAGAGCACGAGCAGGGGAGGGGCAGAAAGGGAGAGAGAATCCCAAGCAGTCCCCGCATTGACAGTATACAGCCTGACTGGGGGTCATCCCATGAACCTTGAGATCATGACCTGAGCCGAGATAAAGAATCCGAAGCATAGCTTACTGAGCCATCTAAGCACCCCCGTTTATTCTTTTTGTCTCCTCTTCTTATTTAGGAATTGAGGTAATTTTTAGCAAGGCAAGAATACTTCTCTTAATCAAGAAACATAGCAACTTTCAGAATATTTAAATAAATGGACTGTAGACCATGAAAGGAGCAAGTAATCTAAAAGAGGGGAAAATGCAAAATATGTGAACAATCTTCAGTAGAAATAGTTTGAATCAAACTACCTAGCCACTAATTATTCTGTAATTCTGAAAAGAAGTTAAGTGTATGAAGATAATTTTTCATTTTTGTTTCTAATAGGCAAATTTGTAATAGCTAGAGATTTCTGATACTCATTTCCTTGCTTTTTCACACAGGCAAACCTGTGGCAGCTGGAGAATTCTGGGACATTGTTGCAATAACAGCAGCTGATGAAAAACAGGAACTTGCTTATAAGCAACAGCTCTCAGAAAAGCTGAAAAAAAAGGAGTTACCCCTTGGAGTCCAATATCATGTTTTTGTTGACCCTGCTGGAGCCAAAATAGGTATGCTATATATAATCAGATTTATATCATAGGTTCTGAACAGAATGATTGCTGAAGAAAAGCTTTCCTATGGCTCACAGTTGATGAGCCCTATATCTTTCTACCCATAGCCTTTCCAGGCTTTAAAAATTTAATGTAAATTTACTATTTTTTAAGAAAAAGGCATAGTAACTGCACATTGTGACTTACCATGAAAAACTTGCAGAATGTTATTAAGAAAAGAATATTATTTGTTTTAATAAAATTTACTTGGTAATGTTAAATATTCTTTTGGACTTTATCAGTAGGGTTCTTAAGGTCCCTCCTAACTCCATAGTTTGTTCAGAGATTTACATGAAGGTTGCAAATCAGCACTATATACACACACATATATATACACACATATATGTGTGTATATACACATAAGGCATAGCTGACTTAAACTGGGTTTTGAAAGTAGTATCTATGATATTAGGCCATTACATTTTATATATATATATATATATATATATATATATATATATACACACACACATACACACACACATATATACATATACATATATGCATATATGTGTGTGTGTGTGTGTGTGTGTGTGTGTATATATATATATATATATATATATAAAATGTAATGGCCTAATATCATAGATACTACTTTCAAAACCCAGTTTAAGTCAGCTGTGCCTTTTGACCTTCATTGCAAGAAAATATGTGCTATTTTTCTGGAGGCTATTTTCCATGTGATACTTAAAACTAAAGCCCCTGATACCATATGGGATATTTATATCTGATACCAGCATTGTTCTAATTAACCAGTGTTTTAATCCTCACAATGGTGCGGTCAGTACTTTAATAATTCCCATTTTATAGACGGGAATCTGAGGCACAGAATGTTAAATAACCTGCACAAGGTAACTAGTAAGTGTAGTTATGTTTAAGATGTATTTTAGGACACCAGGTCCTAAGAAAATTTTTTTTGAGTTTGTTTGTTTGTTTGTTTGTTTGTTTATTTATTTATTTATTTATTTAGAGACCATGAGCAGGGGAGGGGCAGAGAGAGAGAGGGACAGAATCCCAAGCAGGATCCCTGATACCAGGGCAGCCCCTGGGGTGGGGCTCAAACTCAGGACCCTTGAGATCATGTCCTGAGCCATTATGACCTGAGCCAAGGTCAAGAGTCTGACACTTAATCGACTGAACCACCCAGGTGCTCCTCTAAGAAACTTCTTAGAAAGGACATCTAACTCAAATCTTTGGTTATGTCATGTGGAGGGGGAATTATTTTAATGGGTTTTTCAGTTTGTGACTCCAAATGAATGTGTATACTTAGAGTATTCCACTGTTGCAGATTACCTAATTTATCATTTTTTCTTTGTTTTAATTACTGTTTTCAAGAGAAGATTATAATCTCATCATTTATTACCAAGTGCTGATCTCTGGGTTTCATTTCCAATTGTTTATTTATTTAAATGCTGTAAAATGTGTATTTAACTTGATTCTTTTGCCTCTACCTTTGCTCTCTGCCTACTTAATTATAGCTAAAGGCCATATCCTCAAAGTTATAACACCAAACCTTACCATAATAACAAATTTTCAGTAGGTTTCTAAGAAGTAAGTTGTGGTTTTACTTTCATTTTTAAGGAAATGGAGGATCCACACTTTGTGCCCTTCGATGTTTGGAAAAGTTATATGGAGATAAATGGAATTCTTTTACCATCCTATTAATTCATTCTGGTAAAGTTACACATTTTCTTTTTTCCAATTTACATTTTACCTTTGATATCTTAGGGACTTTTTTCTACCTTGCAAATACTTTCCTTTTTTTAAATTTTTGTGTTTGAAGTTACTCTTCTTTGAAAATAAATATTTCATGTTTTTCTTGATTATTTTAAAGTTATAAGCAGCATAATGTTTTTTGACAAATTTATCTTTTGGAATGTATATAGAAAATTATTTACCGAAGATAGAACTCATCAAAATATGAACATTTCTCAGTAATGCTTTAAAAGGAATTGTTGTAGGGGAGAGGCTGGTTTAGCACTGTGATTTCCAGACTTTACCAAAACCTTCTATCATGCATTTTTATGTGATTATTGGTGGCAAAAGTCTTTAATGCTTAAAAGAATTTAAAAATAAAAGAAAAAGTGGTGACAAAACATGGAGATGACAAAAAAGTATGTAAGAGGAAGAGTCACACACAAAAGAAAACATTATAAAACAGAAAAATAGGAAATAAATAATCTCAGAATAAAGATTGTTTTTTTTTTTTAGTTCAGTAAATGTAGTTGTATGAAAATCTTGGTTACATGAAAACCTCCACTCTTCTCTACTGGGGGCTGATGAAAACTTTATTATGGACTGGCACCAGTCCAGGAACAGATATTTTAGAACTACTCATCTATATGACTTCCAAGGCATTTTTCATTTCTTATAGTTTATATATAGAACGATTCTTTGTAAAGATAATACCAAGTGAAGCATCCAAGTTGTGATTTTAAGACTAACTCTAAAAAAGTAGAAAAATTCAAATATATAGCTTTATTCTGGAACCAATATGATTACCAATTAATAAAAATTAAGTTAGACACTCAAAATACATAGAGGCAATTCTTACAATTCTAAACTTAAGTTTTGGCTAGTCTTTGGAAAAGGAAAAAAGTGGAAAGCATTAACTCTCATTTGCTGAACAACATACTCTGTTGCCAAGTGCTCTACATAAAAGAAGATAAAGCAAGTATTACTCTTCATTTGCTGATTTGGAGTAAACCCAACGATAAGCAATTAAAAAGTGGTGAACCAGAGTTTGAACCTATTTTTGTCTACTCTACTATGTAATGTTGCCTCTCATTATAATTAGTTACATAAAAATGATGTAAGCTATTTAATGTACTTAAGAGAACATGCTTTTCAAGGAATTAAGAAGTCATAAGACTCATTTTAGAGGGAAAAAGCCTGTTCAAATGAAAAACAAATATACATTTTAAAATGCTTTTAAGTAAACGCACCTTTATTTCCTTTGAGTGGATGTAATAATTTGAGGAAAGACACAGCATCTGGTAATTACAGTTTAATAATTATATTTTGGATTGGTATATTAGTTTTTTTGTGACTTTTTTCCCCTCTATGAAGTGCGTACCAAATGTGGGAGTTTAAATGTCATGAAATTTACTGTTTGAAATGTAGATATAAGACCATGTTTTAGCCCATGGTCCTGTTTACTAGTTGTGCAGTTGATTCAAAACAATTCGCAGCCTCTGAAGTATAATAGAATTCTTTCTTAATCTAAAATTGCATTATATCAAATCACTTGAGGAGAATTGTTCTTTGAATTTGTAACCTGGAATTTACTATTCTTTTCTGAGTTACAGTAATGCATTATATACATTAAATATCTTTAGAGATAT
Organism: Panthera tigris; assembly: GCF_018350195.1. Lineage (NCBI taxonomy): Eukaryota > Metazoa > Chordata > Mammalia > Carnivora > Felidae > Panthera > Panthera tigris. The sequence goes on from NC_056667.1 coordinate 61,394,841, forward strand.
TTTGAGTTGTCACTGATGCCCCTGAGTTTTTAAAATCTTACAGTCTTGTAAACATTTTAAAACAGTTATTTTGTTTAATTTTATATAGGTGGTTACAGCCAACGCCTTCCAAATGCAAGTGCTCTGGGCAAAATTTTCACTGCGTTACCTTTCGGTAACCCCATTTATCAGATGTTGGAATTAAAACTAGCCATGTACATTGATTTCCCCTCACATATGAAACCTGGGATTCTGGTTACTTGTGCAGATGATATTGAACTTTATAGTGTTGGAGAATGTGAGTTTATTAGATTTGACAAACCTGGCTTTACGGCTTTAGCTCATCCTTCTAGTTTGACTGTTGGTACCACACATGGAGTATTTGTCTTAGAACCTTTTAATTATTTAGCATATAAAGACCTTGAATACAGGTGTTGCCATCGTTTCCTTCATAAGCCCAGCATAGAACAGATGCATCACTTTAATGCTGTGTGTAGAGCTGGAAATTTTTCTCACCAGGACATGGCTGGGGGTGACACTACCCCTCTTAAATTAGAGTCTGAGTATGTCTACACGGACAGCCTATTTTACATGGATCATAAAACAGCAAAAAAATTACTTGCTTTTTATGAAAAAATAGGCACATTGAACTGTGAAATTGATGCCTATGGAGACTTTCTGCAGGCTTTGGGACCTGGAGCAACTGTGGAGTACACCAGAAACACATCAAATGTCACTAAAGAAGAGGCAGAGTTGACAGACATCAGGCAGAGAATATTTCATCTTCTGAAAGGAACCTCATTAAATGTTGTGGTTCTTAATAAATCCAAATTCTATCACATTGGAACAACTGAAGAATACTTGTTTCATTTTACTTCAGAAAGCAGTTTGAAGTCAGAACTTGGCTTGCAGTCCATAGCTTTTAGCATCTTTTCTACAACACCAAAATGCTCTGGTAACACATCCTGTATCATTCAAAGTATACTGGATTCAGGATGTTCTGTGGCAACTGGCTCAGTTGTGGAGTATTCTAGATTGGGGCCTAATGTTTCAGTTGGGGAAAACTGCATTGTTAGTGGTTGTTCTGTCATAACAGAAGCTGTCCTGCCTGCAGATTCTTTTGTGTGTTCCTTAAGCTTGAAGATGAATGGATACTTGAAGTATTCAACTATGGCTTTTGGAGTGCAAGACAACTTAAAAAGGAATGTTAAAACATTGTCAGATATAAAGTTACTTCAATTCTTTGGAGTCTGTTTCCTGTCATGCCTAAATATTTGGAATCTGAAAGTTACAGAGGAACTGTTCTCTGGAAACAAGACATGTTTAAGTTTGTGGAATGCTCGTATTTTCCCAGCTTGTTCCTCTTTGAGTGATTCAGTTACAACATCCCTAAAAATGTTAAATGCTGTACGGAACAAATCACCATTCAGCTTGAATAAGTATAAACTGTTGTCCATTGAAGAAATGCTTATCTACAAAGACGTAGAAGACATGATAACTTATAGGGAGCAAATTTTTCTAGAAATTACTTTAAATAGAAAACAGTTCGATTTAGAGGCATCTTAAATATTATATATACCTTACCTTTCTTGATAGAGCAAGATTGCAAATAGAAGAGTTTTCTGTAGGCTTTTGTTTGTTTTACTGAAGTGAATTAATGAAAATTACATTAACGTAATCGCTATAGCATAATATTAATAACAAAATCAAACATTTTTGATGAAAGAATATTTCAAGGCTGTAAGTTCAGAAAAGGGTTTTTTTGATATTACTATTTTAATTTTCTTTTAATAAAAACGGGTTTGTGGAGCATTGTTGTGTTCATATAGCACACAAGAAGTTTTAAATGATTTTCTAAACATACCTTTCTCCATCTTCTTTTTGGGCTTTGGTTTCAGTACAGGTCTACGTGTTAATTGGCATAGTATTAGTATAGTAGTATACTATGGTATATACTAGTAGTACAGTAGTAGAACATAGTAGTCCTGATGAACTGATAAAAATGGTATACATACAGTAGGGTCTTCAAAGAACACTGTAGGAATTGAAATACTTTTTTGGAAACAAATGCATAGCTTACAAATTCAGATGAAAACAATGCTTCCAATATTGTGATTATTTAATTAATAAGTAATTAGATAGAGATAGCTCTGGAATTGATGATAAAAATCTATCTCATTTATTGCTCTTGCCAAAGTGAAACTAAAAGTGTTTATGTGGTATTTTACCTTATAAACTTGGACATATGTTTCTATATCTTAAAATTTTCCTAAATTTCCATCCATACAAAAGCATACACATACACAAAACTCAAATATCTGTATGTGGAAAACGGTAGGAATAACTGGGATTCATTGATAATCATAAAAGTTTATTTGGGGCATTATTTGCAAACTCTTTTTAACCCCTTTAATAGAACTATTAAGTTACCAGATGGGCTGATTTTGCTTTCTTTTTCTTACTTTTTGCCCTTGTACTGGTGATGATACTGAGAAGCAATAATTGACCGAAAGGTAAGCAGCAGGAAGGAGGCAGAAAAATTAAAAAATGAGAAAACTTACTGATGATAGACAGCTTCAAGAAAATAAAAATAGACTGGAATCTCAACTTATGTGCTGCTATTTTGCTATAAGCATGCACGTGAAATGTCTTTATGTCAAAGTCTGATAAAAATTAGAGAAATGATTTGTCAATTTTGTGTTTTAACATGAATAAACTGAAATCTGAACTAGTCTGTGCTTCTTTTGTTTATATATTAATATGTCAATATGAAAATAACTGGTAAACCACAAGTGGCTTGCCTGCCACCCTTATTAGGCTATTTATGTGTTTCATTTTGGTTTGGGGTTTTGTTTTATTTTCTTTTAAGGTTCTTCCCAAGGAGGAAATACAGATACATGATAGCTACTCTTTAGCATTTACTGATTTACTTGCAGAGTTTTCAGAGGATGTTGTATGTCTGTTATTGATTAAATGTTTAATACTGTATTTCACCTAATGTAAAGTGCCATCAGTTATTAAAAATTACTGTTATTTTATGTTCCACTAAAGAGAAAACACTACCAAGAAAAATGTGAATCAATGCTTCCTTTTTTCCTTGGAGTTTTTATATTTATTTATTGAAAATCCTTTTTAAATGCACTTAAATACAGATTTTTATTATTTAATCCTCTCACACATATAAAAGGAACAAAAAGTGACATATTGACATATAGTTAAGACTTTTCTAAAACTTTACATTCAGTTTCAAACTCTTCGGAAACACTTTTCAACCCAAAAGTTATTAATATCCATGTGCTTCTACCCAGTACCATGTTCTGTGCTATCAAAGGTATTGGTAAAGCCGTAAGCACAGTGCTATCTGGATTGCCTCAAAACCGTCAACACCAGATACCTGTCCTGTAAGTTTTGATGCTGATTCTTTACTATTTGGCAAAATTTCAAAGTTGTATTTGTGCTGTAGTGTAACCATTTGTCTCTCTAGAAGGTAGGTGGCTTCTATTCAAAGTCAGTGGGAGGTTTCTGACAAATTGGTGGACACTATTTTAATCATAATTCTGCATAGTGTATGGATTCTAGTTGCTTTGAAATGTTATCTGTTGGAAAGAATTTGATATTGTCTCTTGCCTTGAGATGCATTGTTTGGGGTATAGTATCACACATGTTTCCTGAACAGGTACCCTGACTCAACCAAAGTGATAGTCCCATGCATATATAAGTAAAAAATTGAACATTTCCTCTTGATATCATTTTTATTTCATAAGGTAACAGGATTTAAATTTCATATATTTCCAAGATTTGTGAAGGATGGTTGTTATTTGTAACTAAATAGAATCCATAAACTTGTTGATTACTTAATATGAACAATGACCAAGGAAGGCATGGGGAAAAGAAATCCAACATTTGGTATTAATCTTCTACCTCAGCCATTTATTCTAGAAACTAAGCAAAACAATACTAAAGTGTGCATCAGTATATGCTGAGTGGAAGTAAAGCTTCAAATATCCAAGTGATGCTGAAAATCACAAAAAAAATGATAGTATTAATCCAGAATTAATTCCTATAATCTGTGATGATCTATTCATGTTTTGAAGCTAAGCAACTTCCGTATTTATATTAATATTACCAAATTCAGCATAGAGCCAAAATCAGAATGTATGCAAAATGTATGTATGACTGTCACAGACAGCCAGAAACCGGTTTGCTACACAAAATCAGGGATGCCATTTATATACACTGTGATGTCCTTTGGACTTGAGTAGCTTAGAAGCCCATAGTTTAGGCATTTTGATGTAGTCAAGCAGAATTAAGATGGAAAGAAAATGTTTTTAATTTTCTCAGAATTGTCTAAAGGATTTCAGATGCCTTCTTTTTTGTTTACCTAAGTGAAACAAGTTTTCACCTATATCAAGAACTAAATTATTCTTAGTAAAGAATCAAGACCTTTGTAAATTTACTTGAAACATACCTTGTTTAAAAATTTACTTAGTACAAGAGAAAAAACTGAAGTAACTTAGCTTCTAGTTTACTTTAAGTCTTTTGAGCATCTAAAATTTTGTTTAGACAATGACAATTTCTTTTTTTTTTCTTTTTTTTTTTTTAACGTTTTATTTATTTTTGAGACAGGGAGAGACAGAGCATGAACAGGGGAGGGTCAGAGAGAGGGAGACACAGAATCTGAAACAGGCTCCAGGCTCTGAACTGTCAGCACAGAGCCCGACATGGGGCTCGAACTCACGGACCGCGAGATCATGACCTGAGCCGAAGTCGGCCGCTTAACCAACTGAGCCACCCGGGCGCCCCTAGACAATGACAATTTCTATTGAGGTTGAAGAACACAACTTTTGTGTTGAACTCTATATAACTTACTAGTGTTCATACTCTTAATTGTTTATATTTACAGACATTTCTGACTTTTTTTTTAAATGAGGGGCAAAATATCAGTCTCATCAGAGAAAGAAACAGTCCTTGTTTCCTTAGCAGAGCTGTCTACATGAACTACAACAAACAAAACTTGGCACATCATTCAACTTACCAGTTCGGCTGTAGTCTAGTAGATCACAATTTGGGGTCAAGTTAAAGATGTAAATAGAAGATCTGAAAAACAGTATGGAGATTCCTCAAAAATGTAAAATTAGAACTACCCTACAATTCAGCAATCGCATACTAGTTATTTACCAAAGAAAATAAAAATGCTAACACAAAGGGATACATGCACCCCAATGTTTATAGCAGCATTATCTACAATAGCCAAACTATGGAAACAGCCCAAGTGTCCATCACCTGATGTGTGTGTGTGTGTGTGTGTGTGTGTGTGTGTGTAGTGGAATATTACTCAACCATAGAAAAGAATGAAATCTTGCCATTTGCAACAACATGGATAGAGCCAGAGAGTGTTATGCCAAGCGAAATAAGTCAGAGAAAGACAAAACACCATATGCTTTCATTCATGTGTGGAATTTAAGAAACAAAACAAACAGGCATAGGGGAAAAAGGAGGGAGAGGCAAACCAAGAAAAAGACTCTTAACTATAGAAAACAAGCTGATGGTTATCAGAGGGGAGGTAGGCAGAGGGAGGGACTAAGTACATGATGGGCCTTAAGGAGCGCACTTCTTGGGATGAGCACTGGTTGTTGTATGGAAGTTTCGAAACCCTAAATTGTACACCTGAAACTAATATTACACTGTATATTAACTAACTGGAATTTAAATAAAATAGGCAGAGGGTTTGAACAGACACTTCTTTTCTTGCCCTGAAGCTTCAGCCTCTGGGGCAGGCTTCAGGTTTGGCACACATCTAGTGGCCTACCAAACTATGCTCTCAAGGAACATAGACAATGGATCCCATCTTAGCACTCCCTGCCTGCCGTGCTTCAAGTCACCAGTATCTCCCACAAAAGAGCTTATACACTTGTGTGGACCCCTAGTTTTGCAACTCCTGCCCAAAGGACACCTCCAGATTGCCTGGGTCTGGTGACTCGTGGGGCTAATGCTTTCCAGTCCCACAAGAGTATACTATTAAAAGCTTCAGCCTGAGGGTCTGGCCCCTAGTCAGCCTGAATCTAAGCACTGAGATTCTCTCCTATGGGACACTGAGAGGTGTGGCACATCCTCAACTGCTAGGACTTATTAAAAATATAATAGTTTACATAGACAAGCACAAAGGGGTGAGAGAAAACCAAGAGCTGGGGCAGAGTTGAACAATATGCTTCACCTCCTACATTAGGACACTTTTTTAAGACTGAGGTGTTTGTTTTATCTCCTGCATATAAACCAACACAGAGTCAAGCAAAATGAAGAAACAGAAATGTGTTCCAAATAAAAGAATGATACTAAACCCCAGAGGGGAAAATGATGAAACAGAGATGAGTAATTTACCTGATGAAGAATTCAAAATAATGGTTAGAAAGATAGATAGATTGCTCACTGAACTGGAGGGTAAAATGGGTGAACACATTCAACAAAGAGATGAAAAGTATAAGAAAGTACCAAACAGAAGTCACAGAGCTGAGGAATAAAATATCTGAACTGAAAAATGCAATAAAGAGGTTCAACAGCAGACTAGATGAAGCAGAAAAAAAGGATCAGTTAACTGATAAACAGTGCAATGGAGCAACAATCAGAGCAATAACAGCAAAAAGAAGGGAAAAAATGAAGAAAAATTAAGGGACTAAAAGGACAACACCAAATGAACTAATATTCAATTTATAGGTCTCCCAGAAGGAGAGGAGAAGGGGAAAGGAGGCAGAAATCTTATCTGAAGAAATAATGGCTGAATATTTTCCTAACCTAGAGAAGGAAACAGACATCCAGATCCAGGAAGCCTAGAGTGTTCCAAATAAGATGAACCAAAAGAGACCCACACCAAGACATATTATAATTAAAATGTCAAAAGTTAAAGACAAGGAGAGAATTGAAAAGCAGCAAGAGAAAAATAATTTGCTACATACAAGGGAAACTCCATAAGACCTTAAGCAGATTTTTCAGCAGAAACTTTATAGGTCAGAAGGCAGTGGCACAATATAGTTGAAGTGCGAAAAGAAAAAATAAATCCAACCAAGAATACTCTGCCCAGAAGTTATCATTCAGAATTGAAGGAGAGCTAAAGAGGTTTCTAGGCAAGCAAAAACTAAAGGTGTTCATCACCAGTAAACTGGCCTTACAAGATATGGTAAAGGGACTTCATTAAGCTGGAAAATGTACTAATTAGTAACAACACATGTGAAAGAATAAATTTCGCTGGGAAGGTAAATATATAGTAAAAATAGTGAATTAATCACTTTTAAAGCTAGTTTGAAGCTTAAATGACAAAAAGTAGTAAAATAACTATGTGATACATCACATTAACAAAATGAAGGATAAAAATTACATAATCATCTTAGGAGATGCTGAAAAAGCTTTTGACAAAATTCAGCATCCCTCTATCATATTTTACGATAGTGATTTAGGTACTAAGGGAATATACCTCAGCATAATAAAGACCATTTGTTTTTGTTTGGTTGGTTTTTTTTTTTAATGTTTATTTATTTTTGAGAGACAGAGCATGAGCAGGGAAGGGGCAGCGAGAGTGGGAGACACAGAATCTGAAGCAGGCTCCAGGTTCTGAGCTGTCAGCACAGAGCCCAACGCGGGGCTCAAACTCACAAACTGCAAAATCATGACCTGAACCGAAGTTGGATGCTTAACCCACTGAGCCACCCAAACGCCCCTAAGACCATTTGTGAACAGAGCTAACATCCTACTCAGTAGTGAGCAACTGAAAGCTTTTCCTCTAAGATCAGGAATAGGACAAGGATGTCCACTCTTGTCATTTTTACTTAACATATATTGGAAGTCCTAGCCAGAGCAATTCAGGAAGAAAAAGAAATAAAATGTATATAAGTTAGAATGCAAGTAAAACTGTCACTATTTGTAGAGGACACAATACTATGTATAGAAAAATCCCAAAAACTATAGCAAAAAAAAAAAAAAAAAAGATTAGAACTAATAAATGAAATCAGTAAAATTACAGTATACAAAATTAATATATAAAAAATATGTTGTGTTTCTATACATTGATATCAAACTATCAGGGAAATTAAGAAAATAATCCCATTTACAACTGCATCAAAAAGAATAAAATACCTAGGAATGAGTTAATGAATTTAACCAAGGAGGTGAAAGACTTTTATATTGAATACTATAAGATATTGGTGAACAAAATTGAAGAAGTCATAATGGAAAGTTTTCCCATGATTATGGATTCTAAGAATTGACGTTGTTAAATGCCCATACTACCCAAAGCAATCTACATATTCAGTGCAATCCCTATCAAAACTCCAATGGCAGTTTTTACAGAAATATGACAATCTTAAAATGTGTATGGAACTGCAGAGAACCTCTAATTACTAAAGCATTCTGGAGAAAGAAGAAGAAAGTTGGAGGCATCATGCCTTCTGATTTCAAACTATATTACAAAGCTGTAGTAATCAAGGCATTATGGTATTGGCATAAGAGCAAACACATAGATCAATGGAACAGAATGTAGTCCAGAAATATACCCATGCATATATGGTAAATTAAGTTATGATAAAGGAGCCAAGAACATACAATGGGGAAAGAACAGTCTCTTCAATAAATAGCGTAGGGAAAACTGGACTACTGTCTCAAACCACACACTAAAATTAACTCAAAATGAATTTAAAAATTGAATGTAAGACCTAAAATCATAAAAATCCTAGAAGAAAGCATAGGCAAGTAAACTTCTCGAAATAGGTCTTGGTGATAATTTTTCAAATCTGACCCCTAAAGCAAAAGCAACAGAATAAAAAAAAAAAAAAAAAGTGAGACTGTATCAATATATAAAACCTCTGCATAACAAAGGAAACTGGCAACAAAATGAAAAGGTAACCTACTAAATAGGAGAGAATACTTGCAGATTATATATCTGATAAGGTGCTTACATCCAAAATATATAGTTTCCCTTCAGGTGTTTGAGGATTTTTTTAAGTAATCTCTGCACCCAGTGTGGGCCGTGAATTCACAATCCTGAGATCAAGAGTTGCAAGATGTACCAACTGAGCCAGCCAGGCACCCTATCCAAAATATATAAAGAACTCAGAAAATCTCAGAAAAACAATTCAATTTAAAGATGAGCAGAGGATCCAAATAGATATTTTCCCAAAGACATGCTTATGACCAACAGATTTTTGAAAAGATGCTCAACATCATTAATTATAAATAAAATGCAAATCAAAACCATAATACAGTATCCCTTCACTCCTGTTAGAATGTCTGTTATCAAAAAGACAAAAACAAGTGTTGACAAGGATGTAGAGAAAAAGGAATGAGGGACGCCTGGGTGGCTCAGTTGATTGAGCGTCTGACTTCAGCTCAGGGCATGATTTCATGCCTGCCGGGTTCAAGCCCCACGTCGGGCTCTGTACTGACAGCTCAGAGCCTGGAACCTGATTTGGATTCTGTGTCTCCCTGCTCCTCCCCTGGTCTCGCTCTCTTTCTCTCCCTCTCAAAAATAAATAAACATTAACTTAAAAAAAAAAAAAAGAAAAAGGAACGATTGTGCACTGTTGGTGGTAATGTGAATTGTTGCAACCACTATGGAAAACAGTATGAAGTTTCCTCAAAAAGTTAATAGACCTATAATATGATCCAGCAATTCTACCCCTGGGTATTTATCTAAAGAAAATGAAAACACTAACTCAAAAAGATATATGGACCCTCATGTTTATTGCAGCATTATTTATTATAACCAAGATATGGAAACAATCTATCCATCGAGGGGTGAATGGATAAAGAAGTTGTGATACACACACACACACACACACACACACACTCACACAAACATACACACCATGGGATATTACTCAACTGGAAAAAGAAAAAAAAAAAGAAATCTTGCCTTTTGTGCCAACATGGATAGAACTTGAGAGCATAATGCTAAGTGACATAGTGAGAGAAAGACAAAAACTGTGATCTCACCTATAGGTGGACAAAAACACCTCATAAATACAGAGAACAGGAACAAATTGGTGGTTGCCAGAGGTGGGGGTAGGTGTGGGCCAAATGGATGAAGGGAGTCAAAAAGTACAAACTTCCATTTATAAAATAATGTCATGGGAATGGAATGAAAAGCAGGGCAACTCTAATTAGCAGTACTGTATTGCATATTAGAAAGCTGATAGGAGAGTAGATCTTAAAAGTTCTGTCACACAAACAAAAATTTTGTAACTATGTATGGTAACAGATGTTAACTAGACTTATCATGGTGATATTTTGCAATATATACAAATATAAAATTATCATGTAGTGTACCTGAAACTAATGTAATGTATGTCAGTTATATACCTCAAAACAAACAAAAAAAATGCACTAAAAATTGTAGTAAAAGGTTAATAAAAGCTTCGAGTTCCCTACCACAGTGATATTTTCAAGAACAGGAGGTGAAGGGGAAAAATGCGTGTAAATTAGTCTTTATTATCATCCACCTGTAAAGCAGCTTGATTATTTATTTGTTTCTGAAGATGTTCATCCCAAAGGCATTATTGTCCATACAAGTAAATGATTGAAGCTAACAGACTTAATGTTTCCTTCTGGGCTGGTTGGACAAATAGTCTATCTTTTGAAGCCTCTGGCTGCAGGAATCTAGTAGACTTCCAAAGTATAAAATTCAACCATTCAAACAGAGCAATTCATCTCTGATTGCTGCAGACTGGTGTAATCCATCTGCTACTGTCATTTCTCAGCTCTCCGTGCCTAAATTATATTCCTTCAATTGTGCTTAAATGCATTGCTAAAACAATCTAAATTCTAATGTCTGTATTTTGGGCACTGTTATATGGTGTGTTACTGATCTGCTTGTTGAATCTCCAGCCTCCTTAAAGGCTCTTAAAAGCTTTGCTGCAACCAACATTTTGTGGTAATATGAATGATTTTTTAAATCTTTTTTTTTCACTAGTATCCACTCTTTTCTCTCTGCAGAACATTCAGATGGTTCAAGTTAGTTTTCATTTACCACTTCATTGTAGGAGAGTATCACATTGCCCAGAAAAGAATTAAAGCATTTACATCTTGCGGCAAAAATCTTTTAAAACACAACTCTGTAAATCAAGTAAGTATTCATTTCATTTGCAGGTTGAGAAATGCTGTACTACTCAATGAAGTTTTACATGATTGGTTTCTTTTCTATTATTTTTAGCCTTGGGGTTTGAGAAAGTAAATTATATCCCCCAATATCCTGTTCTTCAGAGAAGTTTCAAACACTTTTATTAAAATCTAGAACTGGACAACTTTTACTACACAAAGAAATACTTATGATATAACAAGTGGTCCAAGTGCAGATTTTTAAATATACAGGCAGGCACATTGACAAGGTCATAAATTATGTTATAAAATTCACTGCTTATATATCACTGGGATCAATTTTTAATGAAATTTAATAAGAAAGATCATCACTCATTATAACTGGTTAAAGTTAATAGAGTTTCTAATTAAATATTATTATCCAGTCAAATCAAAAGCTGTCTATGGAAGCTAGCCTATGAGAAGGAGGAGGAAAATATAGTTTTAGAGAAATTCCTTTTTACTTGTTACAACAGCTGATATTTAAATACAAAAGAAACATTTACCATGAGTTCAGTTTAAAGGGAACAATTTGCAAAATTATCCATGTTTCCTGTATCTGCAATCTAGTTCTCCCATACTTCTAGACTACAAACATGCTATAATTCCCCAAAACATAAAAATAAAAAAATAAGCAACAACAAAAACAAACTTCTTTTAGCCATATCATTTTATCAGGATACAGTCTATTTTATATGTTTCATTTACAAGAGTTTTCTTAAGTTTATTTATTTACTAAATGACGCATCCCTCATTTACAAGAGTTGTAAAGTTGTCTCTACTAGCCATGGTAATATATCAATACTGGGTTCCAGATTTGTATACATACCTGCCTGCTTCATCTCTCTTCCTCACTGAAAACAATCCAATAGACATCCCTGTTTAGAGGGTTCTTGTCTTCCTCTATCGGTCCTGATGGACTTTTCCATCAGGTAAAGATGGAATGCTGTTTCCATCAGGTAAAGATGACTAAATGTTCTGGTCATCTGTCAAATTACTTATGGCAAAAACCTAAAAGTCATCTATGACTCCTCACATACTTTTCTTCATCCTTTCCATCCAATTCTCCATAGGGTGCAATCTACACATTAAAAACAACATAACCAAAATCCAGTCACTCAACCCTTATGCAAACTGGCATCTATTGTTACCTAGGCTAGTACACTTTAACACCTTCTTATGTGCAATAATCAGAAACTATCATCTGATTTTTATAATTATACATTAAGGTGAAGCTGCAGAGAGACTGCAAAAGATTGGCATTAATGGGCACCTGGTCAGTTAAGCGTCTGGTTTTTTTTTAAGTTTATTTAAAATTTTTTTTTAATGTTTTATTTACTTTTAATAGAGAGACAGACAGACAGACATAGACAAAGAATCCCAAGCAGGCTCTGCGTTGTCAGCACAGAGCCCAACACAGGGCTCAAACTCACAAACCATGAGATCATGACCTAAGACAAAATCAAGAGTTGGTTGCTTAACTGAATGAGCCACCTAGGGGCCCTTAAGTGTCCAACTCTTGATTTCGGCTCATGTCATGATCTCACAGTTGTGAGACCCAGCCTTGTATAGGGCTCCATGCTGGGCATGGAGCCTGATTAAGGTTATCTCTCCCTCTCCCTGTGCTCCTCCCTGTGCTCAGACATGTATATGTTCCTCGCCATGCCCCCTCTCTCTCTCTCTCTTAAAAAAAAAAAAAAAAAGATATCAGCTAGAATGTTATTTCCCCTTTAGATATAGAGAACATTAACTCAACCTCTCTTCTAAGCCCTGTGGATGTCTAAATTTTTCCCAAATATATGTTAATTCCTGGGGAGTATATAGTTTCACAATTACTTTTGGCTTTAAGCTTCCACTTATGGTGATTTAGTTCTGTTTGGGCTTTCATGTGATATTCTCACAATTTGATGAGTTACCTGCCTGTTTTTCACTATGTGAGTCTTTGTGAGTCTCAGACTTTTCATCTTTCCCATACCTATCACTTCACCCTACTCCAGAAAAAAAAAAAAAAAGGCCTTCTCACACAAATTTCTCTGAATAATTGAAGCTATGGTAGTGAGAGGAAGATGGAAATATATTGGACCAATGAAAGCAGCAAATTGAATAATAACTATTTTTGTTCTTAGAAGTCTTTTGGCATCCTCATTACTGAAAATTTCTTTACTGCTCATTTTATTGAATCTAAAATTATTTCTGGCAACTATGCCTCCCTCATGTCCATCACTATGTGTATACACAAGTCGCTGTATTATTTCTGGGAACTTAAATCCTTCTCATTCTAATAGGTTGCTCAGTTATGCTGTCTCCAGACCATATTTCAAACCCTAGGCTGATGTTTACATATTCAGACACAACAAGAAACTTAACAGAACCTGAGGACCTTTCATAACCAAGATCCACTTTCATTAGAACTTTATAGATATAAATATACATTTCCCCTGTTGTACAGATGCTTTCTTTAACTTAGAAATTTGGGCATAAAGTAAACTAATACAACCCAAAAGTTTCCCTGTTATTAGTAACTGGCCATATATTATTACTACAATGCTTTTCTAAGTAATAGCCTCTGCTCTGTATTATTAGATGATGATTCCTGTTGTTTGGCGAGGAGGCTAATTGTAAAAAACACTATGAATAGATTCTATGAAGAGAGTTTTTGTCTATAGAACTAAGATAGCTTACTCTTATCAACTGGGCTTGAAGCATGCTCCATAAGGCTCTGTAATCTTGTCTCTGTCCTTGCTGCCATATGCTCCTGACTCCAGTGAAACTACAACTTTTGAAATTGGTTTTGGGAATATACCATATTATTCCTAAGGTTGCCTTCCCTCATCTGAACATCTATTTCGAGTTTTTTTAAAACGCTATCATTTAGCAAACCACATTGAAATGTGATGATTTCTCTGTAACTTGACTTTCTTATGAACAAGGATACTATTCCAGAAATTATCTCTTCTCTCTCTAGTTTCAACAGTTTTCCTTCTTTAATGGATCATTTTCATCAGTACACAAATATACTGCTATTTTTCTAATTAAAAATTTCTTTCTTGACTCTGCTTCCTTCAGCTATTCATTTCTTTGATCCCCATGCAATAAAAATTTTAGAATAAATTGTCTGCACTTCCATTCTCCAATGTCTTTTCTCCCAGTCTTCAACCCAGTTCAAACAGTCTTTACCCTCATACCCCCAATTCACTGAACTTATTCTTCTGAGGATTCCCAGTGCTCTCCATTTTGATAAATCCAGTATTCTTGTACTTCTCATATTCATTCTCCTTTAGCAACATGTGTCTCAATTGATTATTTCTTCTTTGAAATGCATTCTTCTTTAGCTTCAAGGAACCCCACACTACTTTTTTTTTCCTAGTCTATTTGTCACTTTCTTCAAATATCCTTAACTCACTCATTACCATCATTCTTACCGCCTATCACTGGAAAGTCACAAGTCTTTGTGTTTAGGTTTCTCTGTCCACATTATATCTCCTTTGGTATATCATCTATTCTCACATCATCTATGTGCCTACCAACTCTCAAATCTGTAATTCTAATTATCAAAGTATAATTCTCAAAAATGTTAAAAACACAGTTATATGTATTGTGAGCATACACCAGAATGTCATGTAATCTATTAATGATTAAATCAGCAGAATGATGAAGCTGATGTTATATTGTTCCAGATGTTACAAAGAAGAAAACATTGATACAGTGTTAGAAATAACTTTTTCCAATAATAGAGTGGGTTGCCTCCTAAGAAAATAAGATGCCTAATACCAGAAGTGTTTAAGCAAAGTGACTGGAAGTCCATCTATCAAGAGTTTTTCCAAGAAGCTTTTGTTTTAGGTAAGAGGTAGGATTAGATAATGATAGATGGTTAAGTTTCCTGGAAAGCAGGATCTGAGATGGAATTTACAGCATATTAGTTAAGGACTGCCCTTGGGACTAATAATTGTACAAGGAAGGGACAAAGCAGGATTGAGCAGAAGGGAGTAGTCAAGCTGTGATATAGGCCCAGTGACAATCTTGACAGACTTATATCAGGAGGATTGTTGGTGCTGGAATGACACTTTAGTGCTATCCTAAGTTGGCCCTGAGTAGCCACAGTTTATACTGCACATCAGTCATTATTGGATATTCCTTGGAAAGGAATATCTTGGGTAAGATAGCTCTCTGTGGCTGAGGCCATCTGTGAATGTTGCTGACTGCTGAAAGCTCTCTACTGACTCCATTCCGAGTAGCTGAGGTAATAAGCCCTTTATTGGAAAGAAATTTAGGTGCCACATCATAGTGTTCACTACAATAAACTATGAAGTCCAACCCAGCACCAAGAGTCTCTTTTTACATGCAACTATTTTAATAAAACATTTCATGTTCTGATTCAAGTTGAATTATGATGACTTCCAAATTTCCAAGCATGCAATATTGTACCTAGTTTAAGTGGACTCAATCCATGATGAAAGAAAGAAACTCTGCTTTAGTAAATGTGTCAATCATTTATTTATAGAAGCAAATTTTTTTATAATATATGTCACAAATCTACATGATAATCCCAAGTGCCAGATTTTACTTTTGACTAGCTGAGCAAGCTGAAATATTCATAAATTCACATGGAGCCAGATGGCTTCCCACTGAATATGCATTTGAATGATTCCTGTACATTATTTATTCCAAGAAGTACACAAAATACACCATCATCATAGTAGGAACTCCTAATGTTTGTTTCAGAAAGGAATCAAGAAATAACAGGTGTCCAGTGCTAACCATATTTTAGGTTGAGCTTTGAGTCCATGTGTATTTGAAAATTGCTAAGACAAAATAAGTATAATTACTTCCCAATAGTTTCTGAAATATCAGGAATCTGAAATAAGAGGTTTAAGCAATAAGTTAGCATTGGTAAAGAAGAGAGCTAAACTTTGTGAAGATCTTTTTCTAAACTAATTTGCTAGGTCTCTAAAACTTCAAATGTATAACACTTAATGAAATTGTTAATTATTTATTATTAAGTTGATCAGTATTTTTTTGAGGGTGCATATATTTTGTTTTTCTTTTCAGGTTGGAGTCCCAGATGTGAATTAGAAACAAAAACATAATTTAATCATTGTTTCTTAAAAATATTTTGGAAAAGATGAAATGGCAAGTTTCTGATTTTTTTCTTATTTTTGAATTCTTAGAGTTTCCTTTCACTGAAATCTTCTTTTCCCTTTTTAGAGCTCCCTGTACTCTAGAGATATACTTATCATTGCTATCTATCTCTCTCATTCTTGTTCTTTTTTCCTTGAAATATGGTAAGCAAGCACAGTTGTTTTATAAACTGTATTTGTAATTTTACTACCTGAAGTCAGTGTAGAATCTTCTTCTGATGGTAGTTTTTCAGCTCTTGTTGCCATACTTTCTTGTGTGTCTGATTAACTTTGATTGTTTTCTGGTCATTGTCCTTGGTAAAGTACCTGTAGAAGTACTCCATGGCCTAAAATGAATGGATATTCCTCCAGGGGTTTTACATTTGCTTCTGCCAGGAGATTGGAGAGGCATTACCAATTGAGAACAATTTTAGACTAGTTTAGCTTAAGTTCTGTAGTCTACTAGTCTTTGCATATCCAGAAGGAAAATCCATAGTGGTTATATTTATGGCCATAAATTCTCAGGGACCTTATTTTACTTTCTTTTTAATTGTTCCTGCTTATTACCAAAGGTAACTGTCATACAATTTCTTTGGTCTGGAGTAAAGTATGGCAGATTTACTTCTAGTTGATCCTTAATCTGAAGTTTTTTGGGAAGTTCCAGCTTAATATGTCCAAGATCCCCTCTAAGAATCCCCAGTCTGTGGGAGCCTTGGGCTACCCTCTGATTCTTTGCAAATTTTTGCAAATGCCTGAAGGCAAAAATTGATTCCACATTCCAGTTATATTTCTGAGTTCAAGCTTTTCCCTAACATGGCTGTGTTTTCTGTTTTATTATTTTTATTTCATAAATATTTTTAATATTTTATTTAACATTTAAATATCAATCCTCTACTATTATTTGTATGATGCATAAATTATAATTATTTCTTCTATTTCTTCTGACATATTATTAAATATTTTTGCCAGCAATGGTGTATATTTATCAGTTAGAGGTCAGGTTATAGTAGCAAAGGGGATGGTACCAGTTAATGGTATGTTTCAATAATGGATATTACCATCACAGAATGTAATGGACATGGAAATGCTAAATTTGGGAAGAGAAAAAAGGAAAACAAAAGTGGAATAATGTAAACATCTAGACCTTCATCCCTTTAGTCCACATTAAAGAACCCATATAATGATAGCCAACACCTAGCATAATGCCTCCTATAAAATAAACCACTTTAAATCTGTTACATCAGAAGTCAGAGTGTGCATAAGCAGACAAAAGGTTTGTTCAATTGTATGTGATTTGAAACAGAAAATAAGTGTACATAATTAACTCAAGGATAAGGTTATTGTGTAAAACAAATAATACAGGCCATTGTTGTGCTCTCTCTGACTTTAAATTATCACATATATATTGAATGTTAATTATATGTCAGGGCCTTTTCTAGACAGTAGGGATATTTTTCATTGCTTTCAGGGTTTTCCAGTCTAGCAAATGATAAAACAGGGGAAAAAAAGTAATTGTAATAACTTGTGAGTAGAGCTACAATGAACAAACTGCAGGGCATCATGAGGAGCAGTCAGCGTAAGGGACTAACAAACGGTACATGATCAGGAAAGATCTCTCAGGGGAAGTGAAATTTATACTAACACCTAAAGGAATAATAAGAACTGGAATGTTTATAAGGGTTTTTTTTGTTTGTTGTTAAGGAGCGTGAACAGTGGGAACAGCATTTGTAAAGATTGATAGGAAAGGGTACCTGGTACATTGGAGGCTTTAAAAGAAGCCCTGTCTGAAGTGTAGTGTGTGAAAGAAAGAGTTGCTTGAGGAAATGTCTAAAGTTTAGTTTAACTTATAGTCCTTTATAAAAATGTTCAGGTACTTTCTTAGAAATTAAATAAGGTCAATTATCTCTTTCAGAGAATACAGAAAGTGATATAGTAATGTGTGTGTGTGTGTGTGTGTGTGTGTGTGTGTGTGTGTGTGTGTGTAATTGTACCAGTATTTGGCCACCAAATGACAAAGTTGACTCTTTGACAGTAAGGAATAGGAAAATCAATCAATCAATCAATCAATCCATTGTCTTCCATGATCACTTCCTAGTAAAACACTGTAAATTAAGGGAAGGGGTGATCTATGTGATAATTTTGCCTAACCATAAGTAGTGCACACAGAACACTATAGAATTGAAATGAGAGAACTGGAAAAGAAGTTCAAAAGCATATTAACATAGTACAAATATTTCACAGAAGCTTATTTACTCTGAACTTGAAAAAATAGATTGATTTCAAAACTTTAGTGTTTAATCCTATATTTTATATCCTCTTTAAACACATATTTCTGGGAAATGTTTTTGTTTAGACATGAATAGCTACCTTTTGTCTTTACAAGACTTTATCATCATCTGTGCTGAACTAAAAATTCAGTATGCAGGTGGCTTTTTTATTGATATAGAAATGACACCACATACAGTATTATTATATCAATCTGATTTAAAGAGCAAAAAGAATGTGTTTATGTAGTTAGCTACACTGCATAAACCTTTTCTTTCACGGCTCTTGGTAGAAAAATAACATCGGTAACAACTAAAGTACTTACATAAATGCATGTTTTATAGCTCATAATCAGACATTAGCTAAAGCAATGAAATAATCTTCAAAGTTTTCCAGTGAATAAAAACAGAATATAATTTTCTAGTTAAGCATAAAGCTCAACATAGGGCAAAGTATAAAAATTGGACAATGTTTTAGTTTGGTTCCTAGCTCCACTGTTAACTCACTGTGGTCTGCATTAAGCCAAAAGTCAAGATATGTGAACACTAAGGGCCGCTGGTCCACATGAGTCTGGAATGGTTTCATAAAACTTTACTAGAAGGCCTTTTTCAAATTAAAATAAAGACAAACAAACAAAATCTTCAAAGTGGGTGAAAATATGCTGTCCATTTAATTACGATATCTAGGAAAATTTAATGGATTAAAAGAGCATTTGGAAAATATGTTCAAATACTCTCATTAGCTAGGACTAATATATTTCATAGTCCCTTCCTGCATATCCAAAAAGAGTTTTCTTTCTATGCTCTTTTTTTAATGAGAAGGAGGTAGGTTTCCTGCATTGAACATTACATTTCAAATCTAATTTCAGTAGACTCACATGCAAAACTTTTATGATCCTCTTTGTAAAATGATGCTTCTGATTAAACCACTCACTTTCCTCAATGTGTTTCTTGCCATAATATACCATGCATTTATATATAATTTACATATTCCTCTCACTGATAGAACACTGGCTTATGCTACTCCCTAAGTGCTTCCTTCCTCTGATAATTATGGTTTTCTTCGTTTTTCCAAGCAATATTTATTTGTCTTTTTTTTTCCTTTTGAAAGTCTTGTTTTCTTTCCTGCTCTTATTACCCACTGTTGCTCCCACTTTATGTAATTTTTTTGTCATTTGGTATTTATGACTTTGCCTAATTTAATCTCATCAGTTATTAGTCTCAAAAAAAAATCCAAGTTGAAGTTTAAATTACTTTGATCTCATCAGTTTTGTTTAATTTGTTTTACTGTGCAGAGCAATAATAGGGATTTTAATGAACACTGCCTTAATAATTTCTCTGAATCCTCTGAAGTTATATAATGATTTAAATTGTGTCCAAGCTCTCAATTTATCATATGCTCAAGATTAAATAGTCATTTCTGTTAAGGTTTTAAAAACTCCTCAAGCAGCAAAACTTACTTCAAGTCATGCTGTGCCCCCAAAAACTTCTGTAGCCAGCCCAATAACCCTTTCCTCTTCTTAACATATATAGTGTGTGGTTTTTGTGCCATCCATTTGACACCATCAAAAGTT
This sequence comes from Panthera tigris, assembly GCF_018350195.1. NCBI lineage: Eukaryota > Metazoa > Chordata > Mammalia > Carnivora > Felidae > Panthera > Panthera tigris. The sequence continues at coordinate 61,414,893 of NC_056667.1, forward strand.
ACTTTGTAGAGTAAGTTATACTTTCAAATATAAAATTAGGTTTTAAACTCTTCACAGGCAGGAGCCCTGCTGTACACTTATGAAAAAGCTGTGTCCAAAATGTTTGGAGATTTGTTTTTTCCTAACTCAAGGGACTAACTCTGGCAGATTCTGATTTAGCTGATCATGAATGCATCCTGGTAATTGTAGTGTTTAAAGTCTCCCTGAAAGTCTGATTTGTAAACTATTGTGGGAACATCAAATACCTTGTATAAATGACGAATGCTAGTAATTCCAAGTAATTCAAAAACTTCTTAAGGTAGAGGTAAATACTTAAAAGGAAGATGAGAATAAAGAGATTAAAAATTGTTTGGATAATGTTTGCATGGAATTTCAAAATGCTGCATGTTTCTCTGCAGAATTGGCAATGGTTTCATCTAAATTCACTTTACCTCTTTTTCAGAACTTAGAAGTATTTCCCTTAATGAAAGGATTGATTCTATTCAATTCAATTGGCTCAATCCAATTCAGTTTGGTTCAGTCGAGTTCAATTCAATTCCATCCAAAACAATTACATTTATATCTCTCAGGCACTGTGCTAGGCTGTTGTGAATGCAAAAACGAATAAGCTACAATTCTTGTTTTTAAGTTGTTTTAGCCTAACAGGAGAGGCAAAGGCATTATTAAATATATCTTCTGTAATAGTGCTGTAATACAAATAGGTATTGCATTCATACGGGCTTAACTTAGATTACGACTTAAGAGTGTTATCAGTTTGTTTTATTTTCCTGCTGCTTTTGAATATATATATATACGTGTATATATATATATATATATATATATATATATATATATATACATACATATATATATATACATATATATGTGTGTGTATGTGTGTGTATGCTAGATATAATGTGTATACATATATAGTGTACCTATGTATCTAATATATGCACTTTTGTATATAAATACTGTTTACATGCACATACCCACGTATGTAATTGTAGATGCTTGTGAAATATAAATATGCTTGGCCATCAGATAGAAACAGATATAACAGCCACCTTTAATAACATTAAAGGATGCAGCCCTGATATGTCATCTTAAGACAATTTTCTAGATTAATGCATGTCCAGACTCAATAGAAGAAATGAGAATTATGGAGTAGTTCAAAGAGAGAAAGTGTGGTCTTTAGAGGATCTGTAAATAACTATTGTGATTAGTTTACAAATTAACTATTATGTGTAATCAGAACTAGATCTCAACTTGGGAGACTCTGGGCACCAGTTACGAAATGGTGTCACATTGAAAGCCAACTTAAACAATTAGACTCAGGACTTGGAATTTAAGTCCAGCATATTCTGTCATGACTTAATAATCCAAATTAGACACCCACATTAGAAGTGTCTGCATCATTTGTTTTAGCTCTCAGAAGGCGGTGATTCTAAATGGTTATGTTTGTACTATGGGAAAAGTGGGGAATCCTTGAGCAGGATGGAGATGCTTCTCACAATTTCTACCACTTTGTAATTCCAAACATGTGTCTTTAGTATTGATGACAAGGTTTTAAAACTGAGCTAAATTCTAATCTAATTCACGGTTTTTTTTCTATTAGTATGAATCTCAAGTGACCATAATTATGGGTTCAAGAGGCAAAGCAGGGTACTAGATACAATGAAAACAACAAGGAAAAGGTGGTCTAAATAGTTTATGGAATTATAAAGTCTCCTCAGAGGTACTGACACCTCAGCTGAGTTCTTAAGTAACAGTATGAGGTATAGACAAAAATAGTATAGGTAATCACTCTCCATATTACCAAACTAGGAAAGTATAATACACATTTATTTTAAATGCAGTGGTAACTTCTAAAAATGGCTTTACCTGAAACAAGTTATCTCGAAAATCCCAGTTATAGTCTACTCTTGATAATTCATTTTAAGAAGGGGAGTAAAATTTTGGAGAAAATATTATGTAACCTGTCCACAAATTCATATATATATATGTATACATATATATATATATATATACGTATACATATATATACATATATATACGTATATATATATATATATACGTATACATATATATATACACTTAGATTATTAAATTTGAATATTGAGTGGAAAGCATATGCTATTTGGATAGCAATAAAATAAGATACAAATCTATTAGGAAATATGTTTAATATATACAATTGGAAACTTGTATTTATTATCATAGTATGCCTGACATTAGAATGTACTCAAACATTATTTGCTATAACAAGTCCACTTGACTTGTTGGCTTCAGAGACAATAGCCCGTACAACAAGAAATCAGAAGGCTGTGTAGCCATATATACTGAGACTTTCTATTGATTCACCTAACCAAATATATTAATACATTCATGGAGTTGTAAGAATTGACTTTTTTGTACCCCCAACAGTTTCACGCTAACTTAACCATAACACTCCTTTTAATTTATATTCAGAGTATTCAAAATTATATGTATATGAAATTTCAGCTGAGAAGGGACACCACCTAGTTCCACAACAATAGTCTAAAATGGGTAGAATATGTTATACAGTTGAGTCAGTGTCAGTTCTATTGTTAGGATGCTGAGGTGGACTGCATGAACAGAAGGGAGATCTTAAACTTCTGAGTATGTGCCAAAGGCTGATGCGATTTCTGGCACTGAGATGATATAGAACTGCAGGAGGATGGCATGAAAGTGTATGGCATGATAATTATTATCTCCATTCTTCCACTAAGAAGATACAGGAAGAGATGTAACAAGAAATAATGATAACTATGCTTGAACAGACTACTTACTGAGATTGTTCTGTTAAAGGGATTAAGCAAATAACTGGTCATATGGATCACTCAGCAGGCTTTCTAACAACTATGTTATATAGATCCACTTTTTTGAACCTTTAAATAATTTGTTAAACCTACATCAAATTGTGTTTGCACTTTGAGGAATAGCCACAAGTGTTCCAAATAGAACTATTTTTGTTTCCCTCCCTCACTTTTTCTTTATTTGTTTGATTTTTTAGAAGAGATTGGGTGCATTCAGAGTGGTATGGCTGTAGACTATTTGATTTTTTGAAATGTTTGTCTCTTTACTTTTGAGGGGAGGGGCATAGAGAGAGAGAGGGAGACAGAGAATGCCAAACTCACAAACCAGAGATCATGACCTGAGCCAAAATCTAGAGTCGGATGCTTAACTGACTGAGTCACCCAGGTCCCTGACTACTTGTTTGATTTTTAAATGACATATCTCAGGCATGGAAATGTTATGCCCAAAGACAATAATTACTTATTAACATAACTATAATTATGACATAGTGTTATTTCCTTATCAGGCCAGCTAACTCAGGAAAGGAAAAGGAAAGATGAAAGGGAAACACAAGTGGCCTGTGTCATGATATTTAGATTATTCTGAAGGTTTTAATGCCTCAAAGATGCTTTATTCTGAGTGGAATCTAGGCTTTATTAGATGTAACTTCTCATTACCAATCATGTATATTTATCATAGGGCAAATGTTTTACTGCAATTGCCTGTTTACTTGTATATCCCTGGCCCCTATGAGCTCTTTGGAGTGCTTGGTATAGTACATGCTTATTGAATAAATAAATGAATCAATCCATCAATGAAGAACTGAACTGACAATTAAAAGAAACCCTATCAATTTGGAAAAGAAAGTTTTAGCCAATGACAGAGGTGTGACTCATCACAGTTTAATTTCGATTCTTTAATAAACTTTACTTCATGTTTACCCATCAATAAAGGAAAGTATAGAAAAGATCAAGATCTTTGCGTTTGCAGTTACAGTATATAGGAAACAAAAATAGCAATATATTTTTTTTCTTTCTTTAATATACTCTCACAGTTTGAGATACTGAGAACACCTGTTTAAATTACTGTGAAATTGATTTTTTTTACCTTTACTTTCATTATTATATATTTTCAAGTCCTATTTATTTTTGAGAATTAATCTGAATATTACCTCAGCAATGTTCAGATTCATGACAGTAATTTATAGCTCCATCCAAAATACATTTAGATATTCTAGTGGAAAAGAAAGGAAATTTGTTTGATAAGTAAGAGTCTTACAAATTATGCTTCTTTAAGAAGAAATATATTGTTTAAAAGGAAATTAACCAAATAATTTTTAATTGGATAGTTTATTCATCTTAGATAATACACAATTTTTCTTTTAGAAAATTTCATTTTAGTAGGAGGAATTTAATGTTTATTAAACATAAGGAAAAAGCCTAAATGCATACCAATTAGTAATTCTGGGTTATTATGTTTAAAGCAATGATTCTCTGAATTGCTTGTCAAATGGATGCAACACATCAAACCTCTAAACTTCCCTAAAACTTGGGAACATATTAATAAGAATTCATATACAGTGAAAGAACAATTTACATTTTAAGTGTAAATGAACTCAGACTCCTAAATTTGATAAGAATTGTTCCAAGTGCATCAGTTTGATTTCATAGGATACATGTTCTTTATGATTTCTCTGTAGGAATCATAAGGCCAGAAGTGTCAAGGTCAATTTTTGTATTTTTCAACTTGAAAGCATCCTTTTAAATATTTATGAAGAGACTTGTATGAAATATAAATAGCAGAGGCACAAATGTAGATTGGGATAAATAAATAATATGAACCCAAAATAAAGGAATTCAGAAAGAATGTAAGTAGGTTTATTGAAAGAGTATTGGAACATATCTGTGTATATGCTGAAGTGGTCTGATAAATCAGTTGAAAAGATGGAGACATTAGCATTAGATTCAGGCAATTCAACATAACATGAAGGTTGGTCAAAATAGGAATAGTTGAAGAACTATAGTATTTACTAAATCTACCCTGACATTTTGAATGGAAAAAAAAAATGTGAAAGAAAAATAAAATACTATTAGCTATGTACAGTAAAACCTTGGATCATGAGTAACTTGTTCTACAAGTGTTCCACAAGACAAACAAACATTTCTAAGAAATTTTAATTTGGTAAACAAGCAACATCTTGCAATACGAGTAGCACATGATGCCAAATGTCAAATGATCACAATGCAACCAATGGACTCTCTCTCTCGCTCTCTCTCTCTCTCTCTCTGAGGGATTGTGGGTGGTCATCTCCCATGCTTTAATGCTCGGTCTCAGGCTGAGGTGTTTGGCATAAAAAATCAGTGATTTTTCAGAACATTGGAAGGTGCCTACAATTGGCACTAGTGTATTTTTTTGTCACTTCAAAGCACCTATGGACAATCTTTTGCTTCTCCATACAAGAGTAAGTTTAGGAATGCTTTGCTTCTTTCTAGGTTGGGCTGCCTGCAGTACAGACCCTTCTGCTGCTGCCTTAATTGCCAGTTACATTAAATACTGCATATGACAAGAGTTTATTAATACGGGGCTGTAGTCAACATCCCTACAAGCATATACAATGGCCCCCATGCAGAAAAAGATTCCATTGAGCCAATGGACAGCAGTGATTCCATTAGTGATAGTGAAAGTCATCCTACACAATAACCCTCCTCCCTCTTGTCTCCCTCACACCAGCCAGGAAGGTTTTTGAAAACAAGTGTTTATTTTTCTTTATATTTTGTATTTTTTATTTTGTATTATTTTATAGTATTGTAATAATTTTTATATGAATATTTTTGGGTTATGGAACAAATAATCTGAGTTTACATTATTTCTTGTGGGGAAATATGCTTTGATATACAAGTGCTTTGGATTATAAGCATGTTTCCGAAAGGAATTATGCTCACAAACTAAGGTTTTACTGTATTCCTTAGAGAAGGCTTTTCTTTATAAGTTATAAATATTCCTTGAAAAACTCAAATAGCCTTGTGAGAGAATTATTATTTTTGGTCTTATTTTATATTTTTCTTTAATTTTTAAAAATTAATAGACTTTTCTGTTAAAACACATTTACATTTACAGAAAAATTGAGCAGAAAATACAGAGAGTTCTCATATACTCTTTCTTTCTTTCTTCACCCCCACCCCCCCCATAGTAGTTTGCCTTTTTATTGGCATCTTAAATTATCGTGGTACTTTTTTTTTTTACCATTGATGAACCAATATTAATATGTTATTATTAACTAAAGCCCATAGTTTACATTTGTATTTTACAGTTCTATTGGTTTTTTCAAATGCCAGGTATTCACTATTGCAGTATCATACAGAGTAATCTCACAACCCTAAAGAATCCTTGAGCTCCACCTATTCATTCCTCCCACTCTCCCTGCTCCCCCCACAATACTGAACTTTTTGCTGTCTCTTTAGTTTTGCCTTTTCCAAACTGTCATATAGTTGGAATTAAATAGTTTGTAGCCTTATCTAACTGGCTTCTTTCACTTAGCAATATTCATTTAAAATTCTTCCATGACTTTTCTTACCTTTGTAGCTTATTTTATTTATTACTGAATAAGTTTCCATTGCATGGATGTATATATAATTTGTTTGTTTATTCATTTACCTTTGAAAAGGCATCTTGGTTGCTTCCATTTTTGTGATTCATTTTACAATAGAGACTGTACATGCACATCCAAATCATCTATTGTCCTGGTGATTAGCATAGTATGGACCTCTTATAGAATCTGAACAATCTTCTTTTTCTCTTTACTCCAGTGTTTTCTCTTCTCTTACAGTGAATTCAGAAATGCAAAACCTTTCAGGTAAGTTCACTTTAAGCAACCTTAAAATGGTGCTACTCAAAGTAGCATCTACCTGAGTGATTAGAATCACTAGGTATTTATGTTGAAATTCAGATTCCTTGGGGCTAGTACTGATCTAGTGAATCAGAATTTCTGGGAATGGAACCCAGAAAGTTCCTCAGTGGCATCTATGCTCACTGAAGCTTGAGAAGTTTACCACTTTTGTACTTAGGTTGTGTTTTTGATAATATATGAGATAATATGCTTTCTGAACTTTTGGGAGTCTCAGAGCTGAGAAGAGCAGGATTCAGTCTAGAGCATGTGGCCAACTCAAGGTAGAAAGAAGTAATTTTTACAGAAATGTACTCAGTAGTGGGAAAAGTATTTCCTGCTTCCATGTGTGTCCCCTCCAACATTCTTTAGGAAAGAAAAATAGGATATATTATTCTGGGTCATTTACTTATTCCAGCCTTTTCTTCACCTTCATGAAGGCATTCAGGAGGGTTATTCCAGTGCCCTCAACCTGTGACCTAAATCACATTCATAAAAGTGGTTTGTAGATATTGTTCCTTTGAAAGTAGGAAATTGTTATAGTTCAATAACATTAATATTTTAGGTATCGAGATGATCATTTTTCCTGAATTTTTATGTTGCTATCTTACCCTTTTTTTTGGGGGGGGGGGTAGGATAAATAAAATTTATTGCCTCAGAGTATAGAAAAATTCAGTTGAGTTGCTGATTGGATTTTCAAACTGATAGCACGAATTGTAGATTTTGAAAGCCAAATCTTTTATTTTTAAGAGCCAGCCTTTCTGAAAGAATAAAAATATTGTTGAAAATCAAAAGGAAAAATCCTAAAAATTAATGCATCAAATTTATATCCTAAACAAGAAATTGGAAAAATAATGCAAAATGATATAAGAACTAGTTTTTCCTTCACCGGTACAGGCAGTAAACAGACACACACACACACACACACACACACACACACACACACACACACACACTGGTGTAAGGTTTGAGGGAGAAATAAGAAAGAAGATAAAGAAAAACAGATTTAGATGTCTTTTAGAAGGTCTGCAGCCCTGCTTCCCATCCCTGTCCCTCTGGATTCAAGGTATGGAAACCATGGATTGTTTAGCAAAATTTGAGAGAAGGGAGAGCTTGTACATTATTTCCCAAGGTGTAGCCTTGGAAGATTGCAAGTCTCTTAAAGAAGACTAACCAGTATGGTCTCTGGGACTATACTGAATGCTTGGTCTTCAATACCAAGCATTGAGGACATCAGTGCCTGGGTCAATGAGCCTTAATGTAGTATGTCTGGGGAAAGCAAAGATTTTCTGACCTGAGGGGATGAGTGTCTCACAAGGAAAATGCAGAATGTATGGACCAAGTAACCAGAGGCTCCTACACAATAGCAGACAACAAAAGCCATGGCAGATGAGAGATAAGGAGAGTTTTATCTAAGGGAGGACAGAGATGTCCATGAAGTCAGATATCTACTTCTTTAGCTATATATTATGATCAGTATGGAAGCCCTCCCCCTGGAGCTTAGATTACCTTTGCTGAGAAAAGGTGTGAGGAATCCTAAATTTGTCTAAGCATTGACTTCAAAAAGGGAAAATTCTTTGAATATTCAACTATGGTAAATGTGAAATTCATACCTGTCACATTAAAACTATATCCTCTGGAGATGAATTTCAAGATTGAAATCTATATCTTCTAGGTATAATTACATTACCCAAAAGAAATACATAGTTAAAAATCAGATAACTTTTCTTTCTGTGTTTTCCATTTATTCTACATCATACCCTGAGTTCATTTATATCAATAGATATATGCATACACAAAGCGAATATCCCCCATGAAATAAATGGAAGGTGAATAAAAGAGGAATTATGGGAGATTTAACATTAATATATAGCTTGAATTTCAGAAATATATAGACCCAGAATTGATTCCAGACTCTTCCACCTACTAGCAAATATGGATTTTCTCATCCATAATATGGGAATAATATATATTTTGCAGGATTCTATGAGGTATAAATGACAAATGTGTATAAAGTACTCAGACTAGTATCCATCCCACAGAAAACATTTAATCTAATTATTCATAATCTTGTTATTTTATGAATTGCTGCTGGTGGAACTCAGTGTCTTAGATTCTTCTCCATGATTCTTATGATTAACATAATCAGCACATGCTAAAAATTAATCATGGTCTATGTTGAGGATTTCTTCTTACAATTTTGTACTTTTAATATGGGCTAAATTTACATTTATTTCTATTAGTAGCGTGACATAAGATGTGGGTTTCCATATTTATATGGGGAGACAAATTCTATCACCAGTTACTCTTTTCCAATTGGCATTACTTTGACTCAGGGGTAAATGACTAGAAAGAAGCTCTAGATAGTTTTAATAGCTCTTTGTGAACCTCAGATGTAACTGAACCACTTTCTAAATTTACCTACTAAAGAAATGACCCATGAACATATTCATGGGTAGATAATCAATTGATAAGGTAAATAATCCCATTGAAACATTTACTATTTATTTTTGATACAGCTGTTTTAAACAGACTGATTAGTTCCCTTTATGAGTTCACCCTTGAAAGCACAAACTATTTTGTTCTTTGTCATTGTTGCATGACATTCCATTTGGCAGTCAGCTTATTTTTAGCCAGACTATCAAAGTATTTTTCAACTGGACTGTCACTGCACTTGAACTTGGAATCTTGTAACCTGAGGAACTGCACTGGAGACAAGAAGACACCTCTAACAAATGGGAAATTATAAATCTAGACCAACCCAAACTTGCACTGGTAATTATTCTTATACCCTAAATGTAACATGGTTCTGTAGTTATAGATAATTAACATTTCATTGGAGTATCTGTTATTTTTTACATGGAGGATATGATAATGTATTATATGAAACCGTTAAGAAGATACCTGAACTCAAATTATTTTTCTCTGAAAGATTTTTAGAGAAAACAGAAAATTTCTTACAAAAGTATATTAGTTGCTAGGTATAATGTTCTTAGGAATACTGCTGAATATAGGGATTTTAGAATTATATCTTAAATATCTATAATTTGAAACCTAAAAACTTTTGTCTGGAAACTAGAGATTGCTGTAATTAAAATGCAATAAAATAAAATGAAATAAGTCAAATATATTCTTCTATGTAAATATATTATCCAATATCAAATGGGTTCTTAATTACTACAATTCAATATGATTGCATTTTAAATATAAACATCTGCATTTTAAGCTCACAGTCAGCAATTTAAATTAAGTATTGTAGAATTTAGAATTAAAAACTGGAGTTTTAATTACTTGTATGTTATGATCTGTGTCTACATTTTGCAAAGCGCAGCTATGAATCAGTCTCATTTGTCTTTCTTTACTAGATGAATGGAAGAAGAAAGTCAGTGAATCTTATGTTATTATAATAGAAAGATTAGAAGATGACCTTCAAGTCGAAGAAAAAGAACTTGCAGAACTAAGGCACATATTTAGGTAAAGTTCTCAGAGTTATTATTTCTTCCTATAAGTACGTTTGTTACTTATCTTGTTTTTAGATACATCTATATTTAAAAACACAACCCGTATAATCTCAGTTGTCACTAATCATGGTAAGCCTAAAAATGTAAGGTTACCCCTTTCTTGGCCATTCATATAGCCCCTAACATGCAAATATCTTATCTCCTTAAAATATGACTTGCACGCTCCCATCACTAAAGTTTAAAAAGAGAGGAAAATAAGGGCTGACTTTTGAATACAAGCTATTGCTGATCTGAATATCTTCCTTGGAGTTAGATTCCTTGTAAACCATGCCAGCAATGAACAGCAGAACTTCTCTTCTATTCTCAAATGGTGGTAGAATATTGGCCATATTGTTCTTTGTGAGCTACTAGGGTAAGTCCAATTTTTAACAAACCTTCTGGTCTCTTGACATATAAGGGCTGTCCCCTAATGGAACTGAGTATCATTCTGCCCCCTGAACAATCATATAACAACATGTAATACTGGCTTCAAACTTTTAGTGAGTTTTGCTCATGATAACAAGAGAAAAATAATCTGGCATAGTGCCAAACCTTGGAAGACACAAAATGTTCAGAAAAGAGGGGCAGGACCCTTATATACACAAGCAACCTACTGGAGAAATTGAATCTGACATTGAGAAACTAGATGCATTTTTGAGGGTCAGTTTAAGTTAGCTGCTTGACTGAGGAAAAGTTCCACGTAAGCCAGTTAAACATGTTGACTTATACCTGTGTTATTAATCTAATGTACTCATGACAAAGGACCTCCTCTATTTTACTTGGAAAACAAGTGTAAACCAGTGACCAAATGACATATTCCAAAAGAATTTTCAGATATAGTAAATATATAAAGTTAACACAACTGGCAATTAAAGTTATCCACATATGATATAGTTGTCAGTGGGTTAATAAGGCTTTTTCAAGTGATCAGTTTACTGGAAAAGAGATACAAATGTAGAACTTAATCATAAGTCCTCTAGCTCTTAGTGACTCAGATAAATATGCTGAATGAAATGTGGTTAAACTGAAGAGACTTCCCTCAACTTTATGAACTCAAAATCTCATTTATTAATTTATTTTTTAATTTAAGAATTACTGTGCAAATATGTCAAGACTAATTTAACTAGACATATCCTTTTAAGGATTAAGCTTAACAATGGACTCGAGATGTAGGTTTTATTCTGTGTTTTCCATTTATTCTACATCATACCCTGAGTTCATCAGTACATCATACTCCATCAGCAACAGGCAGTTGTTTTTCCAGCTCCTGCTATAGCTGACTTTTCCTACATTTCCACTATATGCAATAAATGTGACCTCCTTTTTACTAATCAGTATTGGGGATGAGAGGCAGGAAACAGTGTCAGGGAGAATATAGTTCATTATTTATTGTGCCAAATACATTCAAGTTGTTATTCCAGACACATGAAATATAAGACATTATGTAATTCTCATCATGACTCTGTGTGATAAAAATTAATTCTGATGGATAATAAACTAAGGACTAGAGACATTGTATCTTATTAAGATCATATGGTCAGTAAGTGCTGTAACTCTGATTTGTAGCAAGGTCAGCTTGAGTCCATAGAGAGAGTTCTTCCTACTTACTATACCCTTCTTCTTGCTCCAGGAGTTCATAATCTGGTTTAGGGGAAAGACATATATAAAGAACTCACAGAAGACATTCTATGACAAGTGCTAAATGGGAAGAAAAATAAAATGGTTTCAAATACAAAAGTAAAAAAAAAAAAAGAAGATTTGGGAGCTCTTGATTTATCCATTTTAAAAAACATTCCAGGTAAATGGCATAGTTAAGTAAAGATATATAGGCAAGAATGGATGAGTACCATGGAAGGTCGAGAGGAGTCAAGAAAAGCTAATGTCTTGACCATTTTATCTAAGTTGAGTAAGAAGGTTAGGTCAGTCAGTATAAGGGTTTTACAGTGATATAGTTTTAAATGCAGTTTCTTCTTTTTACAAACTATGTATCCTTGGATATATTATTTGGTGTCTTTGTGCCTCATCTGCATCTGTAAAATGAGGTTAATAATAACAGCCTCATGGATATTTGCAAAATGATGTTAATTAAAAGCTGAGAGCCTAACACACAGTAGGCATGAAATAATTGGAGGTTTCTATTTTCATCATTGATTGGGTAAATAAGGACAGTTTGAAAGACTGAAGACTTTATTATCCAGTAGAAGTAACAGTTTATTAAAAGTTAGGAAGTAAGAAAGTTAGGATTAAATGTTTTTATGTAAACAGGATGTTTTTAAAAGTTAAAATGTAAAATGTTAGGACAATTCAAGATGATGCCAAAATCTGAACTATAACTTTTAAAGATTGTGATCAAGAGAGATTTGGCTAGGGTACTAGAAGGCTCATCAAAATGGATGTCAAATTCCCTAAGAATAATGGTAGGGTATTTTGTGGAGAGGCAGACTGGTGGTAGCCTGGTGCTAAAGCTGTTAAGGAGGTGACAGAAATGTTGCATTAGCCAGAAATGATAATAATGAAGCTGAGGAGAAGATTACTCACAGCCTAGAATCATGTTTCTCCAAGGGCTAAGAACCTCATACAGTAGAGTAACCAGCAGTGCTTGCTAAAATTTTAGATTCCATGATTCCACCCCATATCAAATGAATCAGAATCTCTGGGGCTGACTTCCAGAAACCTGAATTTTTAACAAGCTCCCCAGGTAATACTTTTGCATGCTAAAAATTATACTTCTGCTGAAGTTTAAAAACTACTTTAGAAAGATACTCAAGTTGCACTGAGAACTCTGCCTGAGGTGTTATTGGTGAAGGGATGAAGAACTGAGAAAAAAGAAAGCAGGCAACTAGTATGGTCTACAGAGATTCAAGGGAGCAAACAAACAAACATAAACAGAGTACTCTGTCTGATTCCATCAAGACTGATAGCATCATCGGGAAAGAAAGGCAGTCATGCCTAGGGCAAAGTTCTGAGGATTTTCTTTTCTCTAGAATAAAATGATGGATGACAAGGAAGGAAGAGAATGGAGTGCTGAGAATATAAATTGTCTTACTCATTGACTCACATGCCAAAATTTTATGGCATTTGGGAAGATTAAGCATAATATTGTATGAGATCACATTTGAGTATCTAGGACATTTTGGGTGTTTCTTTCTCATCTTTGTCCATGCCTTGTATGATGTAATTAGTATTTCTGTGGTGAACAACTGTGTTATGCCTTATGACACCAGGCTTTCTCTAAACATGTCGATAAGAGGAAATGGTATAAGATGCCCAAAAATAAGCACTTAACACCAGAATCACAAGTTGAGGATCACTGATATAAACACAGATTTGGGAGTTTTTTGGAGGTTTTTTGTTGTTTTTGTTTGCTAACAAGTTTCTTTATGGAATTCATGGTAGATACTAATTGCATTCATTCAAAGAGATTTTCCACACCACAGTACACCAAGGCTTCTGTTAGCTCACATACACAATCTCCTGGTATATCTTTCACCCACAATGTAATATAGAGCAATATGGTACTAAACTTTAAAAATATAAAGATAACCATTATATTCTTATGCCAATTCATAGCAGCTTTGGAATGAAAGCTTGATAGGGTAATGAAAGAGAATGGAAATGGAATAATCTCTCTTCTTCCACAATAAAATTGCATTCACTCATAGCTTTGGACATTTGTTGGGATAATAGATGGAAGATAGGAAGAAAAAGGGAAGGCAGAAGAAGGAAAGACAGAAGTGGCCCATTGATTACCATTATCTGATTATTTCCTCTTCTATGCCATCTCTAATCTTTATGTTTATCAATATAATGGCACTTATTACAAGGTGTTGTCTATCCATTTACAGGACTGTCTAACCACTAGTATATATGTTTACTAAAGGCAACTTCTTTGTCTTATTTGTCTTTATTTATATTTGTATTTATTTGTAATACCTATTTGCATGGCACTTGAAAGAAAAACAAACTAACAACTTAGTGTCTAGCACATGCTAGGCATGCTACCAGGTATTTTAATATACATTGGCTCATATAATCCTAAATATATATATGTAAAGTGCTTTGGCACAGTGGTCAGCACATGGCAAACACTCAAAAATGGTAGTTAAAAACTAATCATTATGTTTATGTTAACAACATCTGAGGTAGTCATTCATTGCACTTGCCATTTTATACCTAAGGAAAATAAGCTCATCAAATTAAACCGGTTTGAACTAGGATAAACAACGTGTATAATTGTACTGGGATTGTACCCACTTGTATTTAATTTCAAAATGTGTAATCTTCATGACCTTGGTTCTCAGCTTGGGAGGTGGAGTAAGTATGGATCAGAATTATCTTTTAAATATTTTTATTTTCCCTACACCACTCCACAATTTTGCTGTATCCTGTGTATTAGAACTATCCCTGGGTGTGGGAGTAGAAAACTATATTTTAGCCCCCGACTCCTACCCCCGGTGATACACGTATCCCACCCACAACCTTTGAAAATGTTTTACATAAGTAATGGCCCTCCCCATGTAACTTTTAAAAGCCTCCCAATTACATTACTTTGTTTCAATAAGTTTTAAAGTCATTAAAAATTTTAGAGCTGTGCTCTACTAATTTAATTGTCAAGGCTACTTTTTTATCTGCTTAATCTGCAGTATGAAATTTGACCTCAGTGAGGAGTTCCAGAGAAGTTATATTGTTCCAATGCCACGATATTTCAAAATAATCAAAATAACCCTATTTTTTTCTCATTTTAAATCTTATTTTGACATTGAGTAGACATACCTTGGTTAATAATGATAATATCTCATTTTGAAATTGATTGGGTTTCATAAATAAACAAAAATATCAAAAGAATGCTTTGTTCCATGAGCAAGCAGTTATAATACTTGCATGATAAAAATGTATTAGGGTAGGGGGAAGGGAGGAAAAAAATATGTATGCCATTCCTGCTCATTTTCTCCCTGAAAAGTTTCTCTGGACCCAGCTGCAGTCCACCATACCTATCCTCCAAATGAAACATCTTCCAAAAATCAACTTTTTGAAAACTATAACCAATTATGAAATTTAGCTATTGTAGAGTGAATAGCTCCAGGCACATGGCAGGCTGACTTAATCTAAAATGAGTGAAATTCTCCAATAAAGTAGAAAATAGACTACTGAGGGAGGACATGTCATCTTATAAAATTAAAATAGAGTGAAAGTATTATTTGACATGTTGGTGCACTGTGCTAGTTAGCAACAAAACAAAAACAAACCACAACAACATAAAGACAATTCACATTTCCCCAAGACTGCCTACCTCTGTACCTCTTTTCTTGCTTGTCTAGGTAAAACTAGTTATGAATAATAATTGTAAAGTAATATCTTGCTAAAACATTATGAAGCAGCTGATCTCAATCTCTCTCTTTCAGTCTCTTTCTCTCCCTCCAGCTTGTTACCTCACTAGCTTTATCTTTCCTCCTTTTATCCACCCTCTAGTCTTCCCTTCCATCCTATACTGCCCCCCCATCTTCCTTTTTTCTTTTCTAGTCTCCCTTCTCAAATGCAAAGCAAAGCAATAAAGTTGTTAAAATACCAATATAATAATCAATATCAGTGCATTATTAAAAATAATTATTATACCAGCTAATGTTTGTAAGTCTTACAAAAATCTAAGCCTCATAATAAATCATTATTGTCTCAATTTTATCATCCTTCGCTATTCTTGCTCTGCCACCATATTTCAATAATTATTTATTGTATGATGAATTAATAAATATACTTCATGTTATTAGTTTACTGATTGGACCTGGGTGATATTGGACAAATACATCCTGGATATTTTGGGGGGATGTATCTTGGGAACAGATCTTATTGATGATTTTTCTGTTTCTGTTGTTTGATGGAGACCGGATCAGAAGCAGCCACAAAGAACTACACTAGGAAGTTATAGCCAGTCCTTTGAAACCTAAATTACCAAATTGGGAAACTAGATGATCTATAACAAATCCATTTCTCCTTTCTACCTTCTTGGTCTTTTCCTAAATTTCAGCAAATGAATTAATTTAAAAAAATGTAATCTACCTATGAGAATATTTTGGACAGTAGTATGTTATTTAGGGCCAGCTATTCAAATGTTACATTTTAATTGGTTTCCAGTTGTGGTCATGTCAAATATTTTCTTGAAAGGATGAGGTCATGAGAAAGGAGTTTAATTGGATCACAAAACTGCATACTTTTCTGGATACAAGGTAAAGGCTAAGAAAAGAGTTCATTATGCTACAAGAAAGAAAGTAACCTTTGGGTACAGAACTACCATTTTTAATGATTAAGGACAGAATTTACTGTTAGAAATATATTCATAATAGTGAGTTCATTTTAATTAGGAACTTCATCCATACCCCAGCAAGCAGTATGAACTCATTAGGATATGTTAAGTTACAGTCTGGCATGGCAGGTGATGAAAAATATAAAGGAAAATTAAAAAATAAATTGAGCTTAGGGTATTAGAATACATAAGTGATGTTCAATTGACAGTGAATTTGACATACACAGTTCCTTTAGAAGAGGCAAAAGAAGAGAATATGAGGTATCTCTCCTAGGAATGATTGCATTAAAACCTTGAATATTTTAATTACATGTTTCAAAACAGAAACATTTGACTAAAAGTTAATGGGAAGTGAGAATTAGGATTCAAATATAGCCCCAAAGTAACTCTCATTAAAAAAATTACATTCCAGTTATTAAAGTTAAGATAAAAATTGTACTATTAAAATTGCACTTGACTGCCAAATATTGTGGGAGCCTATTCTCAGTTAATTCATTTTTGTTGGTATTAATAGAAGTTGCATGAGTTCAAGGAGGATATAATTGAAGAAAGAACAAAAACAACAGGAAACAGTTCAGTTTTGAGCAAGGAGATATTTAGGACTGTACATTGAGTCACTTATGAATGGTCAAGTCTACTTTAAAATTCAGTGAGCTGAGAATTGATTGTTGAACAGAAAGTAACTAATATAATTCATGCTTTCAATGTGACTTATGTAAACAATAGATATTCATTCAGGGTTATTCATATTTTAAATAAAGCAATAAACTGTGGCATCTTATATTTTGTTTATTCAGTGTTTACTTTCTTTGCAAAGCTGGTCTGGGCATTAGAGATCAGAATTAATGCAAAGATCAGTTGCAGGATTCTATGTAGCATGCATTTCCCCAGGACTGAGGCACCTAAAGGATCCAGAGATTAGTGAGTAGTTTATATCCAGTAGACTGTTGAGAACATAGTAAAGTGAGCATTAAGAACAGAGGTGGAGCGTACAGTTGGTGTTGTGCCAGACTGACTGAATGCATCATCAAAGTTAGATCATGCAATAAGAAAACAATTGAATCTATCTTCTTAATAAAACATTTCAGTGCAATCTTTTTTCCCCTTTGGATTTTTAATATCTCCCTTTTCCCTTCATTCTTCTTTTAATATCTCCAGTGTTGATAATAGCCTTCCCATTGACATGATGCCCTAGGACTTATGTTATAAAATTGTGATTCTAGTAGTTGCTCTGAATCACTGACAGGTGCTAGGTGTCACAACAGTGAGCTTGGTAGCCATTTTTAAAAGCATGTGAAGACAGGGTCTGACATTGTCTAGGATCCTAAATGAGAGTCACCATGAGCATAAAATTGTCAAAATCAGGAAATTTTACAGGTTGTCAAATGTGAGAGATTGAAGAAGGTCAAACTTGGTTTGAAAATTATGCTAAAATCTCCCAAGGCATAGACTATGCAGGGGAAGTTGTACATTCAGTGATCTTGATAATACTAGTAATAATAATAAAATAATGATTTATTGATAACATATGTGCTAGATACTATAGTAAGCCCTATCCTCATGTATTCTTCATAACAATACAATGTCTATGTATTATTTTAATCATTTTATAACTGAAGAAATTAAATTTGAAGAGGTTTAATAACTTGCCCAAATTGGAGGAAAAAAAAAAAGACTACTTAAAAAGCAGAAGCAGGATAGGATTTCAATCCTGGTGTAAATACAAGGACAAGTTTTTAAGGATTACCTACATTTCAGCTACACTGCTGAAATGATTTTCCACTTTTAAAGCATCAAAACATGGGAAATATTGCTGTATAATATTAGAGATACACATTGAAAAACTAATTTTCTCAGGAGTTTATTGCTACAGAGGACTCCCAAGCCTTTCTTCTTTCACCGTTTGCCATTAAGTTCATTATAGTTAGCTCAAAAGGTACTTCCTTCCCTGTTCTTCTTTTAGGATGAAGGTTATATATTTCTTTACATTTAACAGAAGGCCTCCCTGTCCTTCTCCACCCAATACTTTGTTTTCTGTCTTTTGATCTTATTGTGTGTTTTCATTGCTGGATAATGGAAGGACCAAGAAAGAAAAGCCAACACAGATCAGAACTTCTAAATCATTGTCAATCAACATCTTCAATTGCTAGTCACAGTTTTCTTTCCCTTTTTATTTACGGACACTGATTTCCTACAAACTTCAAGAGAAAAATCCCATCTACCTAGCTTTAAAAAGCAGAGTTCAGCTTTTCAGAAAACCTGTATTATTTGAAATCATAACCACAGAGAAGACCTCTGTGAATGCACTTGTAAGTCTGGGCTGCTGAGTGCACTTTGTTTAGTACTACCTATTAAGTTTTTTTTCTCCAAGACATCTATAATACAATCAGCTTTAAGAGTTTAGAAGCCTGACTCAGGCAAAGGCCACACATTTCCAAGAATTGTGTTATTTTGTGAAGTTATTGCACATACCATAAAATAGGTATACCATTTGCAATTAGTTTCATTTCAGATAGATATTTTAAAAAGTAGTATTTTCATCAGAAATATTTTGGGGGGGGCATAATTCATTGAACTGTGGGAAAGTACAGATAGAAATGGGTTAAACTCTTAGCCATTTCTCCTGAAATACTTGGCTCCTTCCTCTATTATATTATTAACATTTGTAAAATTGACCCTGAGTTTACTGCACTCCTACATATAATATTCCAAAGCAAGTTGAGGTAGATTTCTCAATATGAATAAGCATGTCTGTGGACTTGGCAGCTGGGAAGTTGAACATTCAAGGCAAGATGGTTATGAGGATGGGGAAGTTTTAGGATATTCTATGAAAACAAACCACTGGGATTGCCATTGCTAATTACGACATTTCACTGAGATCCTTTGGATGTCTCTAGATTTAAAGGCTTTCTCTTTTTAGCAGCACCCTGGAGAATAGCACCTTTTCTTTTCTATTTTAAAATTCCAGTAGCTTTTGAAGTGCTTAACTGGGTGCCTTGATGATAATGTCCTGAATTTATAGTACCTTTCAAGTGTAAGTACTTTACAAATGATATGGAAGGCTCACTCACCAAAGACTATGCTATCTCACTAAAGCTGCTGGAGATTTAAATAGGCAGGAAGTGGCTTGAAATTGACCTGGGAGGCCAAGGATATGTTCTCATTTCTACTGAAAAATGTCCTGGGAGTACCAACGATTTCAAAAGGTCAAGAATTTTAGCTTTACATTCCTTTTCCAAGGCTACCTTTGGCTCTCTAGGGCCCTCCTGGGGCAATGGTCTTTGTTCACACAAAGGCAAGGATTTTACTAATTGAATCACTAACACTACTCCTCTCAGGGGACTGTGTATCATAGTACCCGATCAGAGTTTAGACCTTCTTTATCTGTGAAACCTGACCCAGTCAGAGTACAAGGAAAACTTTGCTTCAGGCAGAATTTGTGAAACTTTGGGATTATATTCCTCTCTCCAATCTCTTACCAAAATGCTTCATTTTTTTTTTCTTTTTGGAGGGAATTTCTTGACTTTCTCCATAAATATGATGTGAAATTTTGCATGTGAATGATTTACTTTCAAATGTCTGTTTTCTATTTCTACATTAATTTTAATTCATAAAGTTGCCTTGAAACGTTCAAATTATACATAGAAAACAAAATGCAAAAGAGCCCTTAATTTAAACCTGGGCTCTCAAACTTCCATATTATTTTCTCTTGACTTAAGTTTTCTTCATATAGATGTATATTCAAAATTATTTTTCTAGGTACAATGAAATCCCACAAAAGATGTATTTTTTAATTTATAGTAATAGTAGTCCCTTTTATATTTTTTCCAGTAAAAAATAATAAACTAAAAGGTGAAATTTTTGATCATATGAAAAATTCTTTTTCAGCTCCGATGATGCCTTCAGTAAAGTCAACTTAAATTACCGCACAGAAAATGGGCTGTCTCTACTTCATTTATGCTGCATTTGTGGAGGTGAGCGCTTGAAACTCAATACTTTATAAACTCATTATATGTAAAGATGGTCAATGATTTGAGCTGCTTTATAGTCTACAGGAGGATTCTATTCATACTCAATTTTCTTTTTTGCTTTATCCCTACAACCCTGATAACCTTCAGGTGAAACAGTAACTACCAGGCAGATGTTCCAGTTGATTTAGCTCTGAATTTAAGTTTTATGGTGTTCGTACCCTGAACCAAGTCACTTAGTTTGCTTGGAAATCAAAAAAAGCATTTTTCAGCATTGGGTTTGCCAGTCAGAGATTAGGTTAATTTCAGAAGCACTTAAAGCATTCCCTAAAATATCATCATGCAATTACTTTACAATCTACAGTAAGATATGTGGAAGGTAAGATAAATGCCAAACATAAAATCTCAAAGTGAAGACTGATCAAAGTGAAGATCTAGAGTTAAATTTGGCTCATATTTTGTTCTGCTTTGTTCATTAATGTATTCCAAGCACCTAGCATGGAGACTGGCATTTGGTAGGTACCTAATAAATTTATTGAATTAATGAATGGTTAGTATTTATTTTGTTAATCCAAACTAGTATTCCTTGAACTTGGGTTTTTAAATAAAACACTAATGTAGAAATATCAACTCTAATCCTATTCCTTAACCATTCCTCCCAAAGAAATTAAGCATACTCAACAGATTTTCCTCCCAAATTTAAACATACTTTCCCCAACCTTCATCATTTCTTCCAGATATCTCTAATCTAAATAAGTTCTACTGCTAATGATGTTCTGAGGTATCCTGGGCAACTCGATTTTTATCTAAGCCTTTTCACTAATAATTTATTAAGATTTTTTTTCCTTTTTTTAATGCTTTAAAACCAACTAATGATGAAAGCACTATAGAAAAATATAACACAAATGCATTAAAATAAACAGCATTGATATAAAGTTTTATAAGTGTAATAAAATGTTCACTACTAAGGAAGGCTGTCAATTAATAGAAAACTTTACAAATTACCTGCAGAACAACAGTCTGACATTTTCATACATCTGTGTGAATTTATCATTAAGTCAAAAAGATATTTTAAAGTCACTTGGTCTATCCCCACAACAACATAAGTTTCTTTCACTCTTCTCATTCAGGCAACAAGTCACATATTAGAACCCTTATGTTAAAAGGGCTTCGTCCATCTCGACTGACAAGAAATGGATTTACAGCCTTGCACTTGGCAGTTTACAAGGTATAATATCTTTGTTCCCACAATACTGTATTAGAACCAAGGATGATAATGTATCTTCAGGCTGCTGCTGCTGTCTTTCTTCTTCTTCTTCTTCCTCCTCCTCCTCCCCTTCCTCCTTTTTCCCCTTCTTCCTATTCCTCTTCTCTTTCTCCTTCAACTCCTTCTTCTTTTTCTCCTTCTCCTTTCCTTCTTCTTCCATACTTTTTTTTTTTTTTTTTTTTGCAAATTGACAATCGTGGGAAACGTTCAGAGGAACCAGAGCGTTATTATATTACTGGATGAAGTTCTTTCTCTATATTTAACAGGTATCATCTATATATCAGACACATACTCTTTTCAATGCTTTCCATGTTAAATTAATTTAATTCTCATAGGAAACCTGTGTGTGAGTACTGTTATTGTCCCCAAGATTACATGGTCAGTGGGTTAGCCAGGATTTAAGACCTGGCAGTCTGGTCCCCTTGCCAGAGCTTCTGACCAGGAGACCAAGCTGCTTCCATGCAGAAGAGGATGTATTTGAGGATAAAAGCAGCACATTGAAGCTACATTTCTTTTCCTTCACATTATTAAAAATATCTCCAGATATTAAAAATGTCTCTAGATTTCCCTTTAGTTTCCTTCTTTTATATCTCCTACTTTTGTTTTAGTTTGTTTCCAGTCCCTGTTTCCAAGCTAATCTCAGTACCTCATCAGAAAGTAAATGTAAAAGTGGATTGGAAAAACTAGGATACTCCATATTGGGATAGATCCTTGAGATTGTCATAAATATAAATTTATAGAATATATAAAATATTAAAAAATAAATTAAAAATTTAAAAAGTTGGAGGCGCCTGGGTGGCTCAGTCAGTTGGGCGTCCGACTTCAGCTCAGGTCATGATCTTACAGTTCGTGCGTTCGAGCCCCATGTCGGGCTCTGTGCTGATAGCTCAGAGCCTGGAACCTGCTTCAGATTCTGTGTCCCTCTCTCTCTGCCCCCACCCCTGCTTGTGCTCTGTCTCTCTCTGTCTTTCAAAAATGAGTAAACATTAAAAAAAATAAATTAGAATATATAAAACATATTATTCTCTAATCGTAATGAGTTTCTACTTACTCTGCACTTATTATGAGTTAACTATCACACTAGGTTTTATATGCATTATTTCTTTATTAATATAACTTAGTGAGATGCATAATAGGGTTTATTTTATAGAAAAAGGAAATTGAAGGTTAAAATTAGATATCTAGTAAATGTCGGAGTAATGATTAGAATCAAGTGCAGTTGGCTCATACTTTCAGACTCTCATTGTTATATTGCATATTTTGTTCTTTCTCAATTTCATGTGAATCTGTGACAGGATTTTATTTCAATTTTGTATGTGCAGGTATGGGGGGTAGGCAGCTGTTTGCTCGTACCAGGATCACTTTGCACTACATTCTTTCCTTCAACCTTTGGAGTTCATCACTGAGGGAAGAGAGCCATATTTTGCCGTGATTCAGATTCACATATTCCTGTGATTCATAGTGCAAATGCTCTAATGCATACCCTTTTCTACCCCCAGTCAATGCCCAGTCAATTTTTTTTTTTTTCTGGGAGAAAGCATCAGTTATGTGTTGATAACTGCACATAACTGTGCAGGTATTAGGAGGTATTTAATACCAAGTTTCCTGTGAAACTTGTATTGAGGCTGAGTTCAGGAGGTAGGAAAACAGTGTCTGATGCTGGCTTTTCTGCTGACTAGCAGGAGGTGAAAGTAGAAGACCTCCAAGGAATAGGAAGGAATTGATGGAGAGTTAAGGCAGTATGCAAAACCATGAATCCTGAATCTGACTGGGAGATTCCTTTTTGCATTAGTTTGTTTTCCTAACACTTAGCATGACACAACCACAGAAATGCATTCTCAATGATTTAGTGCTACAATCTTTACAGAATCTATTTCTTCCACTTCTGTTTATCAAACTAAGTTTCCATTTTTAGGATTCCCTCTATTTCTTCTGTTTTCATATATTTTACAGAAGGATATATGGACTAGCTTTCTTGTAGCAAGTTTAAAGAAATTTATAATCTTAGGACACAGAGTAGGCAACGTTTTTAAAAAGGCCATAGTAGAGTACATGATTACTCATTCTTTAACAAGGGCAAAAACAAATTAAATTTACAATTTCCCTTAAAACACAGAAACCATTGCATTAAATCTAGTTCTAACTATCCACTCTGCCCTACCTAAGAAAAAGAAAATAGACTTACATAATCATAATACAATGATCAAAATCAGAAAATTTAACATTGATGCAATACTATTATTTAATTTATTGTCCAAAGTCAAATTTGGTTAATTATCCTATTAGGATCATTTATAAAAAGCTTTTTATTTTTTTTTCTTGTTTAGGATTGATTCCAGAATCATTCATTTTTACTTTTCTTGTCTCTGTAATCTCCTTTTATCTAAAAGAGATTTCCTTTCCTTTGTTTCCTTTTCTTTCCTTTCCTTTCTTGATCTAATATTTTGGCGCATACAGAATAGTTATGTATTTATATGTACTTATTTGGATGTTTATAAATATTGCAAATGAACTGAATTTTTTCTTAACACTCACAAAACGAATAATTTGATTTTCACATTTTTTATTGGTCACATCAGCAGCTTTTTCAAGTATACACCCTGGCATGCTGGGCCTGCCTCAGACTTGGGTAGTTTTTACCAGCAGGGCAACTCTGCTTTTATTGATTAAAATGGAGCAGATGTTTTATTTTTTAATTCCATGTGGATAGTTAGCACTCCTCTGACTTTTTTGGTTTATTTTTCCTTTGTTTCTGCTTAGTTTATTTTTTAATACGGATTAAATTTATTGATATATAATTTATGCACAATAATTTCACAATTTTAAGTGGACAATTTGATGAGTTTTAAAAATGTATAGAGTCATGTACTATCATCACAGTTGTGGACATAGGACTTTTCTATCATGTAAAAGAGTTCCTTCATACCTTTTTGTGGTTAATTCCCTGCCCTATCCCCTGGCCTCTGTAAATACTATGTTTTCTTTCACTATAGGTTTTCCCTTTCTAGAATTTTACATAAATGCAATCCATTTAGTATATTTTCTTTTATATATGGTTTCTATCACTTAGCAGAGTGCTATTGTTGTGTGTTTAGTAATTCACTTCTTCTAATTTGTAGTTGTATTCCATTCTATGGATATACCACCATTTGTTTAACAATTCATCTGCTACGGATATAAGGGTTATTTCCAGATTTTGACTGTTATAAAGCTGCTATTAACATTCATGTACAGATCTTCGTTTGAACATACATTTTTATTTCTCTTGGGCAATATGTAGGAATGGAATTGATGGGTCATATCATAATGATGCCAAGATCTTTACCAAATTAGCTATATCATCTTCTATTCCCATCAGCAATGTGTGAGATTCTAGTTGTTATGTTACACACTCTTGCCAACACTTATCAATATTTTTTATTTTAGTGATTCTATTGGATGTATATTAATATTTCAGGATTAATTTACATTTCCCTAATGACTAAGGAAGTTGAATAGATTTTTATGTGCTAGTTTGTCACCATTTTTTTTTGATGTAGTGTCTGTTCAAATCTTAATTCCATTTTTAAATTTGGTTTATTGTTTTCTTAAATTGTAAGAAGATATCTTTATATATTTTAGATATGGGTTTTTTGTTGGATATACATTTTGCAAAACTTTTCTCCAGTCCGTGGCTTGCATTTCATTTTCTTAGCAGTGGCATTTAAAGAGAAAAACTTTTATGCATTATTTTTTAACTGATTACTCTAGTGATTACACTATGGATCTTGAACAAACATGTGCATTGTCTGTTAATATTGGCCTATATCACTTTAAATGTAAGCACCTTCCATATTATAGTTCCACTTTATCTTCATTCTTTATAGTATTGTTTCCATGTACATTATTTCTATATATGAATTTATATATGAATATACTGTCAGAATTTTCATGATAAACACTTCATATATTTTAAAGAAAATGAGAGAAAATATCTAGTTTTCAGCAGATTGGTCATAATAATATTATGTATGATTATCTCTGTATAATGCTTTTTAGAGTTCACTGAGCTTCTTAAATCCATAAGTTTATGTTTTTATCAAATTCATGAATTTTGATTATTGTTTTTTCATATATGTATGTTAGAATGTTTGATAATCTCCCATAGGTTACTGAGTCTCTATTCATTTTCTTCTCTTTTTTTTCTCTGTTTTTAAAATTTGATTATTTCTATTTACCTGAATTCAAGTTCAAAGACTATCACTCTGCCATCTCCCATCTGATGTTAATCTAAGAATTATTCATTTCAGATACCATACTTTTCAGTTCTAGGATTTCCCTTGATTTTTAAATATAATCTCACTTTCTCTTTTATGATTACTCATCTGTTTCTTTTATTTTTCTTTATTTTCCTTTAAATTCTGGAAGCTATGATTAATGACTTAAGTTTTTTTAATGTTTATTTGTTTATTTATTTATTTATAAATTTTTTTTAATGTTTACTCATTTTTGAGAGAAAGAGAGAGACAGAGTATGAGAGGTGGAAGGGCAGAGAGAGAAGGAGTCACAGAATCTGAAGCAGGCTCCAGGCTCTGAGCTGTCAGCCCAGAGCCTGACGAGGGGCTCGAACTCACCGGCTGCAAGATCATGACCTGAGCTGAAGTTGGACGCTTAACCAACTAAGCCACCCAGGTGCCCCATGTTTATTTATTTTTGAGAGAGAGAGACAGAGCGTGGGCACTGGAAGGGCAGAGAGAGAGAGAGAGGGAGACACAGAATCAGAAGCAGGCTCCAGGCTCCAAACTGTCACCACAGAGCCCAATGTGGGGCTCAAACACACAAACTGTGAGATAATGACCTGAGCTGAAGCCGAACACTTAACCAACTGAGGCACCCAGGCACCACAACGACTGCTTTTTAAATGCCTTATCTGTTGTTTCTAACACCTGGATTACCTCAGTGTTTATATCTAGTGGACACTTTTCTCTTGGCTGAATATTACATTTTCCAGTTTCTTCACTATTTATTAGTTTTTTATTGTATGTTAGACATTATATATTATTTGTTTTAGTAAATCATCATGTTATCTTTAAAGGGTGTTGAGTTTTGGGGCGCCTGGGTGGCTCAGTTGGTTAAGCATCAACTTTGGCTCAGGTTATGATCTTGCAATTCCTGAGTTCAAGCCATGCATCAAGCTCTGGGCTGTCAGCAGAGAGGCTGCTTCAGATCCTCTGTCCCCAGGTCTCTCTGCCCTTCCCCTGCTCGTGCTCTCTCTCTCAAAAACAAAAAAAAAACATTAAAGGTTGTTGAATTTTTCTTTTGTTTTGTTTCTGGAAGGCAGTTACATTTTTGGTGGATTCATTTCACCTACTCAATCTTGATTTGATTTGTTGTTAGGATGGGTCTATTTGAGTTTCAAACTAAGCTTAATGGCATACTTCTTGCTCCAGGATGTGGTCCTCATTCCTGAATATGGTTCTTACCTTTTGATATCTTACCTGAATGCCCAAGTCACTCAGTAAAGTCTCCATTCTGCCTTCTGATACTCCAAAATCTTCTATTATTGAATGACCTCTTCCATCATTACCATTCACCTTTAAGCCATAAATCAGCTGATTTTATCTACTATAGAGTTTTTCTCCGTTCCTGTGTGGCCCAACTCAAAAACTTGCAGTGAATCTCAATGCAGGTATCTGCAGTTCTCTGTCTGTGAAGCTTCTTCTGCTGCTCGGTTACCCTGCTTGACAAATTACAGTCATTTTATAATCCCAGAAATTTCATCTCCATTGTCAATTCATTATGATTGCCCTTCCACTTTATCTTCTGTGACAGGGAAATAATCTCAGGCAGAAAGCCACAGCAATCATGGAATATTGTGGAGGTTTCCTTTGTATCTTTCCGTTTGTCCGAAGATCACAGTTCTTTGTTCATGTTCTTCATATTGTCATATGTTTTGTTACATTTTGTGGGTTTTTTTGACTTGCCAGTAGGGAAAATCTATGCAAGTTATCCAGTTATACCCCCATCTATTTTTAGATTACTTCCAAAATGATCTGCATAAGACACACATCTATAATGTCAATATTCTGTTTAAAACTTACCTTTGTCATCCATTACCTGGATAATAAAATTCAAGCTTTTAAATAAGAGATTCAAAATCCTTTAATTCATAATGTTTGCTGGAATCACTTTTCAGACTTTTTCCTGCAGGCTCTATTCACCCAACTCTAATGATT